>NC_057803.1:519971885-519979026 GCF_018294505.1 Triticum aestivum | reverse complement strand
AACCTCTGCTCTGAGTCTCGACCGCTGTGCAGGGCCCGTCCATCTCCGGCGAGCTCACCACACCGTGCGAGCTCAACGACCGCTGTGCAGGGCACCACCACGCAGGTGACAGTTAGGTACAGTTACAGAAAATGGCTTGTAAATAGGGTTAGGGTTTGGGAGTGGAGACCATGGCCATGGCTTGTAAATTGTTGTTGATTCTCAAGTAAATTTTTCTGTTCGGTACAGTTAGGTATAGTTACAGAAAAATTCACACGGAAAGGTTGTGTCATGCATCACAGGATTTGTAGGAGTTCTTGGAGCCACAAAAATAACTTTAGAACCCAAAGAGGCCTCAGACCAACATCATAGGCAATAAGATCAGGCAACATCTGTTCTTATTAGTTTAATAGAAGAGAGAGGGATGAAAAAATAGACAACAAAAGCAGAATATAGCCAAGACAAGTAGCATCTATTCTTAAGCAGAGTATAAGGATAGCATAGAAGAAATATACAGGGTATCACCCAACTGAACATCTGCTTCTGCAGAACACTGCACTCCACTTACACATGGTATTTTTCTGCAAATAGGACACCACACCCACAAGCACTTGGGCTAGTATCATTAGCAGTGCTGCTGTAAGAATATATAACAGCAGTAACCTGTAACAACAAGTATAAGTAGCTATTACCCAAAGGTCAGCCAAACCAATGGGAATAGACAGAATTAAGTAACCAACTCCAGGAACTAGAGTAGCATATTCAGTTAACTGAATCCAAAAACCCTCTTTATCCTTCAGTTTATGTTGTACTATAGTCAAGAGGATCTGATTGTCTGTAGTTCTCATCTCACAGCCATTCTGAAGCACTCGAACCGCAATGTCTTGAAATATCCCACCACAATTTGTTTAAAAAATTGTTTGTTTGCACCTCATCTACTGCTTGCTTCATATTAAGCCTGAACCATCACACCTGCTTAGCATATGATGGGGTCCAAAATCTATATAACAGTTTATTTTTTTTTTGCATGGAAAGGTTCACCCAAATTGCCATTAAGAGAAACCAGAGCTCGCTACAAAGTCTCGAATACTAATCTTTATAACTATGTGCTTTCTTTTCTATATTTTCTGACAGGTGGCACATATGTTTCTGATGCCATATTTGTTGGTTTTTTCTGGAGGGTGATGATGTCATGTCTCTACCGTAGATTAAAATAAATGGAAGTTTAAAAATATGAGAGAAGTTGTCTTGACTAATTACATGTTTATGTAAAAAAGAATAGCAGGGATATTTTACAACTCCTGTGTGTGTAGTTGCTTGTTTTTACTGTAGTTGTGGCTGCTTTCTTCTTAGAGCTTATATGCTTAGTTTCCTATAGGTTAGCTCCAAAATAACTTATGTTAGCACAAAATGATCAAGTTTACATAATAAGCTTATAGTCTTTTTCTTATTCTTCTTCTTTTCCAAAATGACATAGGTTAGCTTCATTTTACCTAAGTTGGCTCTAATATACTAACTTAGAGCTTATATGCTTAGTTTCCTATAGGTTAGCTCCAAAATAACTTATGTTAGCACAAAATGATCAAGTTTACATAATAAGCTTATAGTCTTCTTCTTATTCTTCTTCTTTTCCAAAATTCTTCTTATTCTTCTTCTAGTGTTCTTCTTCTTCTAGTATTCTTCTAGTATTCTTCTTTTTCTTCTTCTAACTTCTTGTTTATCATTTTGCAGATTTGATTTAATTCACGGAAGCTTGCATGGATGGAGTGCTTCTTTTCCATTTGTGTTTTTATTTTGTATCAATGTGAAACTTTTGTGAATTGATGGATAACGGTGTTGGATGAACAATGTGAAACTTTTGTAATATGTAACGATGGAACTATGTGTTGGCTATGTATGTATATATGATGGAACTTGTGTGTTGGCTATGTATGTATATATGATGGAACTTATGTGTTGGCTATGATTGTTATATGGATGCTTGTTGTATATATATGTGTTGGATATCTCATAGGTGAAATAGTGACCTGAGATTAAGAATTTTTTTTGAAAAAATTGTTACTAATGGCGCACTACCATGTGGTGCACCATTAGTATAGCAGACACTAGTGGCGCACTGTGGGTTCACATAGGTAGGGAAGATGTTTTTTAGGGTTCTTAGAGCAACAGGTAAAATCACAAATTTCACAAAGATTCCAAGCATAACACAACAATCTGTTTATTTGATCCCATAAGAGTTTCCCTTTTTCAGACAAACAGTGACGCACAAAACGAGCATGCTCATCTAAAGATTTCCCATCAACTAGGCTAGTTGGGGTTTTAGCACGAGCGCATAAGGACCAAAGATGATCCAAATAGAACACTTTAAGTGGATCCATATCAATAGATTTTTAGCGAGCAAAGATGCAAGAAAATAGAAGGCACATGGAAACACAAACAAAAAGACATACGGGAAGAAGGCGAAGAAAAGCAAAGGCAAAGGTGAAGTGGGGGAGAGGAAAACGAGAGGCAAATGTCAAATAATGTAATGCAAGGGATAAGAGTTTGTGATGGGTACTTGGTATGTCTTGACTTGACTTGACTTGGCGTAGATCTCCCCAGAAACGGCGCCATAAATCCTTCTTGCTACCTCTTGATCACTGCGTTGGTTTTCCCTTGAAGAGGAAAGGGTGATGCAGCAAAGTAGCGTAAATATTTCCCTCAGTTTTTGAGAACCAAGGTATCAATCCAGTAGGAGACTACACACAAGTCGCCTCGCACCTACATAAACAAATAAGAATCTTGCAACCAACGCGATAAAGGGGTTGTCAATTCCTTCATGGCCACTTGCAAAAGTGAGATCTGATAGAGATAATAAGATAAATATTTTTGGTATTTTTATGATATAGATTGAAAGTAAAGATTGCAAAATAAAATAGATTGGAAACTTATATGATGGAAAATAGACCCGGGGGCCATAGGTTTCACTAGTGGCTTCTCTCAAAATAGCATAAGTATTATGGTGGGTAAACAAATTACTATCGAGCAATTGATAGAAAAGTGCATAATTATGAGAATATCTAGGCATGATCATGTATATAGGCATCATGTCCGCGACAAGTAGACCGAAATGATTCTGCATCTACTACTATTACTCCACACATCGACCGCTATCCAGGATGCATCTAGAGTATTAAGTTCATAAGAACAGAGTAACTCATTAGGCAAGATTACATGATGTAGAGGGATAAACTATAGCAATATGATATAAACCCCATCTTTTTATCCTCGATGGAAACAATACAATACGTGCCTTGCTGCCCCTGCTGTCACTGGGAAAGGACACCGCAAGATTGAACCCAAAGCTAAGCACTTCTCCCATTGCAAGAAAGATAAATCTAGTAGGCCAAATCAAACTGATAATTCAAAGATACTCGCAAAGATAAAAATCATACATAAAAGAATTCAGAGAAGAACCAAATATTGTTCATAGATAATCTTGATCATAAACCCACAATTCATCGGATCTCGACAAACACATCACAAAAAGAATTACATCGAATAGATCTCCAAGAAGATCAAGGAGAACTTTGTATTGAGATCCAAAGAGAGAGAAGAAGCCATCAAGCTAATAACTATGGACCCGAAGGTCCGTGGTAAACTACTCACACATCATCGGAGAGGCTATGGTGTTGATGTAGAAGCCCTCCGTGATCGAATCCCCCTCCGTCGGAGCTCTAGAAAAGGCCCCAAGATGGGATCTCTTGGGTATAGAAGGTTGCGGCGGTGGAAATAGGGTTTCGTGGTGCTCTCGGATGTTTTCAGGGTATATGAGTATATATAGGCGAAAGAAGTCATTCAGGGGAGCCATGAGGGGCCCACGAGGGTGGGGGGCACGCCTCCCTCCCTCGTGGTCTCCTCGATGCTTCCTTGACGTCCACTCCAAGTCTCCTGGATTGCGTTTGTTCCAAAAATCACTCTCCCGAAGGTTTCATTCCGTTTGATATTCCTTTTCTGGCAAACACTAAAATAGGCAAAAAACAACAATTTGCACTGGGCCTTTGGTTAGTAG
This sequence comes from Triticum aestivum, assembly GCF_018294505.1. Taxonomy (NCBI): domain Eukaryota; kingdom Viridiplantae; phylum Streptophyta; class Magnoliopsida; order Poales; family Poaceae; genus Triticum; species Triticum aestivum. Next base: position 519,974,996 of record NC_057803.1, on the reverse strand, counting down.
GTTAGTCCCAAAAATAATATAAAAGTGTATAATAAAGCCCATTAAACATCCAAAACAGATAATATAATAGCATGGAACAATCAAAATTATAGATACGTTGGAGACGTATCAGCCCCCCTTTCCTTTCCTCTCTCTCCCCTTCCTTTCTCTCCTACTCCAACTAGGGAAGGGGGAATCCTACTCCCACCGGGAGTAGGACTCCCCCCAACGGCGCACCATAGAGGGCCGTCCCTCCCCCTCCTCCACTCCTTTATATACGGGGGAGGGGGGCACCCCATAGACACACAAGTTGATTGTTTAGCCATGTGCGGTGCCCCCTTCACAGATTTCCACCTCGGTCATATCATTGTAGTGCTTAGGCGAAGCCATGCGTCGGTAACTTCATCATCACCGTCACCACGCCGTCGTGCTGATGAAACTCTCCCTCGACCTCAGCTGGATCTAGAGTTCATGGGACGTCACCGAGCTAAACGTGTGCAGATCGCAGAGGTGTCGTACCTTCGGTGCTAGGATCAGTCGGATCATGAAGACGTACGACTACATCAACCGCGTTGTCATAACGCTTCCTCTTACGGTCTACGAGGGTACATAGACAACTCTATACCCTCTCGTTGCTATGCATCACCTAGATGGATCTTGCGTGTGCGTAGGATTTTTTTGAAATTACTGCGTTCCCCAACTGTGGCATCCGAGCCAGGTCTATGTGTAGATGTTATATGCATGAGTAGAACACAAAGGAGTTGTGGGCATGGGTATATACATATTTCTTGCCGTCACTAGTTGATTCTTGATTTAGCGGTATTGTTGGATGAAGCGGCTCAGACCGACATTACGCATACGCTTACGCGAGACTGGTTCTTCCGACGTGCTTTGCACACAGGTGGCTAGTGGGTGTCTGTTTCTCCAACTTTAGTTGAATCGGATTCAATGAACAGGGTTCTTTCTGAAGATCAAAAAGCAATCAGTATACCGTGTTGTGGTTTTTGATGCGTAGGTAAGAACGGTTCTTGCTCAACCCGTAGCGGCCACGTAAAACTTGCAACAACAAAGTAGAGGACGTCTAACTTGTTTTTGCAGGGCATGTTGTGATGTGATATGGTCAAGACATGATGCTAAATTTTATTATATGAGATGATCATGTTTTGTAACAGAATTATCGGCAACTGACAGGAGCCATATGGTTGTTGCTTTATTGTATGAAATGTAATCGCCATGTAATTGCTTTACTTTATCACTAAGCGATAGTGATAGTCGTAGAAGCAATAGTTGATGAGACGACAACGATGCTTCGATGGAGATCATGGTGTCAAGCCGGTGACGATGGTGATCATGACGGTGCTTTGGAGATGGAGATCAAAGGCACAAGATGATGATGGCCATATCATATCACTTATATTTGATTGCATGTGATGTTTATCCTTTATACATCTTATTTTGCTTAGTTCGGCGGTAACATTATAAGATGATCTCTCACTAAATTTCAAGGTACAAGTGTTCTCCCTGAGTATGCACCATTGCTACAGTTCGTCGTGCTGAGACACCACGTGATGATCGGGTGTGATAAGCTCTACATTCACATACAATGAGTGCAAGCTAGTTTTCCACACGCAGAATACTCGGGTTAAATTTGACGATCCTAGCATATGTAGATATGGCCTCGGAACACTGAGACCGAAAGGTCGAGCGTGAATCATATGGTATATATGATCAACATAGTGATGTTCACCATTGAAAACTCTCCATCTCACGTGATGATCGGACATGGTTTAGTTGATATGGATCACGTGATCACTTAGATGATTAGAGGGATGTCTATCTAAGTGGGAGTTCTTAAGTAATATGATTAATTGAACTTTTATTTATCATGAACTTAGTACCTGATAGTATTTTGCATGTCTATGTTGTTGTAGATAGATGGCCCGTGCTGTTATTCCATTGAATTTTAATGCGTTCCTAGAGAAAGCTAAGTTGAAAGATGATGGCAGCAACTACACGGACTGGGTCCATAACTTGAGGATTATCCTCATTGCTGCACAGAAGAATTATGTCGTGGAAGCACCGCTAGGTGACAAACCCACTACAGGAGCAACACCAGATGTTATGAACATCTGGCAGAGCAAAGCTAATGACTACTCGATAGTTCAGTGTGCCATGCTTTACGACTTAGAACCGGGACTTCAATGACATTTTGAACGTCATGGAGCATATGCGATGTTCCAGGAGTTGAAGTTAATATTTCAAGCAAATGCCCGGATTGAGAGATATGAAGTCTCCAATAAGTTCTACAGCTGCAAAATGGAGGAAAATAGTTCTGTCAGTGAACATATACTCAGAATGTCTAGGTACCACAACCACTTGACTCAGCTAGGAGTTAATCTTCCTGATGATAGTGTCATTGACAGAGTTCTTCAATCACTGCCACCAAGCTACAAGAGCTTCGTGATTGTAACACCCCGTATGTAACCTGCCATATTTGTATTCCAACTCTTGCCATTTTCGGCACTAAGTTATGTTATTTCCTCATTGTCGGGTTTTTTTTCTCTGTGTGCTTTTTTCTTTGTCATGCATCTCATATCATATCATCATGTGCATTGCATTTGCATACGTGTTCGTCTCATGCATCCGAGCATTCTCCCCGTTGTCCGTTTTGCATTCCGACGCTCCTATGTCCTCCGGTGTCCCTTTCTACCTCTTTTCGTGTGCGGGTTTTAAACGTTTTCGGATTGGACCGAGACTTGTCATGCGGCCTTGGTTTACTACCGGTAGACCGCCTGTTAAGTTTCGTGCCATTTGGACTTCGTTTGATACTCCAACAGTCAACCAAGGGACCTAAAAGGCCTCGTGTGTGTTGCAGCCCAACACCCCTCCAAAGTGGCCCAAAACCCACCTAAACCTCCTCCATCACCTAGGCCGTTCGATCACGGTCGCCTGGCCGCAAACCATGCTCAATTTGGAGCCTCCTAGCTCCCTCTACCTCTATATAAAGACCCCCCCCCTTTCCAAATCCCGGGTCTCTTTCCCCCCTAAACCCTAAAATTCCGCTCTCGCCGCCGCCGGCCATGTCCGCCCCCTAGCGGGCGAAATCGCCGCCGCCGCCTCAGCCAACCGGAC
>NC_057803.1:519922905-519971384 GCF_018294505.1 Triticum aestivum | reverse complement strand
GCGGCCTGCCTCGCCGGCGACCGCGCCAGGGAGCCGCCGCCTCCTTCCGGCGCCGCTCGCCGCCACCTCTCCAGTCCGGCGATGTCCTCCGCTCCGGCCGGCCCCACAAGTCCGGCAAGTCCCGCAGCTCCGGCGTCTACAAGAATTCCGGCGACTCCGGCGAGCATCCTCGGGAAGCGTGCGATCTGGATCCAGATCTGGATTTGTCCTCGGTTGACTTTTTGACCTAATTCCAGATATTTTGTGCATACTTTGACATGCCATAACTCTGCATCCGTGGCTCCGATTCGTGCATATCGAAATGTTCGTCTCGACGAGTACTTCATTTCATCTCATTGCATCATGTTCATTTGAGCTCATCTTGATGTCCTAAATGCTGTTGGAAGAGGGCTATGTGATGTTAGTTTCAGATTTTTATCAGCAAATGCACTTTTGTCATTTTTGCCATGATTAATGTGTGCATGCTATGATCGTGAGCTCTACATGTGTTTTGTAGTATGTCATGCCATCTTTACAGGGGTGTATGCCATGTATTTTCTGTGATCTTTGTGGTGACTAACATAAGCATGCAAAGTAGCTTACTTAATGTTGCTGATTTCAGGGACTTCGAAATATTCTGTCATTGCCTTGTCTATATTTTTATGCCATATGTTCATGTTGCTACCAAGTGATCCGTGCCTCTTTTGAGCATGATCAGTAAGGATGTTTTGTAGATATTGTGGTGCTATATCCATCCATGTATTTGTTTGCTATTATGGAGCACCCTAGCTTGAGTCAATCGAGCTCTACTTTTGCTATAAAATGTTCCTGGCAGATTGTTAACATGTTTAGCAATTTTGCCGAGCTTGTTGTAGTTGATCCACGCATGCTATGATGTTGTTCTTGCCATGTCTAGCTTCTATGCCATGTCTACTTGCTGGGTGTATGCTTAGTTTCTCATGCAATGCCTTGTGGTGAGTGCATCGAGCTCGTAAACATGCCTACTTGATATCTGTTTTGCCATGTTCCAGTTTTTCACTAAGCCTGAATCTGTTAACGATAATTGCTATGTTCACGTGGTTGCAATTGTATTTTCTGATCCCTTTTGGGTTATGGTCAGTAAGGGACTTTTGTTGTATGCTTTGAGTAGCTTCATGCCATGCCTTGCTTTGCCATGATAAGTTCCTGTAGCATGTTGTTATCTTGCTCTAAAGATTGCTTCTTGATGTTAAATTCCTGACTTGCTATTAATTTCACTAAGTCTGTAACATGTAATCTTTTGCACTTTTGCCGTGCTTGTTTGAGTTTGTTATTGAGTGATTTAGCCGTAGCTCAGTGTTCATCTTTTGTCAAGCATCTTGAGTGGATCCCTGCCATGTATTATGTTGCTATGTTAGAGTGCTGTAGCATGTTGTTCTTGATGCATTTAGATGGCCTCGTGCTGTTAATTGCAGACCGGTGCCATATTTGTTTTGCTTGCCATTTCCAACCGTGCATCCGATTCCAGTGATCTTTATATCGATTTCGACCGAAATTAACTCCTCTTTCCAGCGGCACTCTTGGTTTTCCAAGTTGAGGCCAGTTTCAATCTTTCCTTTCCGAAACATGCATATGCATCGCATATCGCATTTCGCATATCATGACATGTTTTGCATCATGTTGTTTGTGCATTGCACGTGGTTGATTGTTCTCCCTTTGCTTGTGTTTCTTGCTTTGGGTAGAGCCAGGAAACGAGTACGTGATCGAGGAGCCCGTTGAGTACGCTTACGAGGATCCAGTTAACTCAGAGAACTTTGCAGGCAAGATGACCATACCCTCGAAATCACTTCTATCTTTGCTTGCTAGATGCTCGCTCTTTAGCTATGCCTATGCTACGATACCTACGAAATCAGTTCCAGTGATTCCCACACCAGTAAGTGAGGAAGCTAATGATGATGATCATGAAACTTCTGATCAAGTTTCTACCGAACCTCGTAGGTCTACCAGAGTAAGATTCGCACCAGAGTGGTATGGTAATCCTATTCTGGAGGTCATGTTACTTGACCATGACGAGCCTACGAACTATGAGGAAGCGATGATGATCCCAGATTCCGCAAAATGGCTTGAGGCCATGAAATCTGAGATGGGATCCATGTGTGAGAACAAAGTGTGGAGTTTGGTTGACTTGCCTGATGATCGGCAAGCCATAGAGAACAAATGGATCTTCAAGAAGAAGACTGATGCTGATGGTAATGTTACTGTCTTCAAAGCTCGACTTGTTGCGAAAGGTTTCCGACAAGTTCAAGGAGTTGACTACGATGAGACCTTCTCACCTGTAGAGATGCTTAAGTCCGTCCGAATCATGTTAGTAATTGCCACATTTTATGATTATGAAATTTGGCAAATGGATGCCAAAACTGCATTCCTTAATGGATATCTTAAAGAAGATTTGTATATGATGTAACCATAAGGTTTTTGTTGGGAATATGACTACTAGGTATGACCCGCCCAGGAGGGGCCGGGTCAATCTTCATGGCGGGTTATTAAAAGAAGCCTAGTGAATATACAAGGCGACGGGTTATTATAAGACTTGTAGTAGGCCCAAGCCCAGAGGCGGCTTAAGGCCCGTAATGGTAAACCGCCATGTATAATCAAGACTTGTAAAGAAAGGCATGTAAAAGAAGTCACCGAGCCGGACACGTTGTATGAGCCGGCCAGGACTCTGTAGGCCGCCAGGCGTCCACCCATGTATAGAAGGGGACGACCCGGCGGCGGCTTAGGGTAAGAGACAAGAGATCAAGAAGCCAAGCTAGCGTATTTTGCTCCTTGGTCATCGAAACCTAGAAATACCACATCAACTGGACTAGGCTTTACCCTTCACCGCAAGGGGCTGAACCAGTATAGACCTCTCATGTCCTTTGTCCCGATTAACCCCTTTGAGCTTCCTAGTTGCGATGGCTCCATGACTAATTCCTTTCACTAGGACATCTGCCGTGAAAATTCCATGACAGTTGGCGCCCACCGTGGGGCCAGCACACGGTGGATTTGAGTTCTTGAAGGGCAGCTTTGAAGGGCTCAAGGGATAAGCTGTGGGCCGGATGACCAAGAGTCGTCGTGGCAAGCTCTATATCGATGACGTAGGCTGGGGCCCCGAGGCCGGCTCAATCGAGTATGGGTACCGGGTCCCCTTCGGAGGAATCCATGTATTCCTCGGCCGGATCGGCGAGCCGGGCCCTGAGCTGGACATCTGCGCCGACCTCATCAAGACGGCTCAGCGAGTGAGACCCGCCTGGGCTCAACCTGCTGTGAGGCATGCCTTCGTGGGTTGCATCCATGGAGGGGAATTTTCTGAAGGATCAGTGGATGGCGGTGAGACGGCCGTTGGCTCTGATGATGAGTTGTCCACAGGCGAGACAGATTCTTTGTATCAACTACAAGATGGCGGGCTTGGGGGCTGTTCCGATGGTAAAAGTATTCCGGACCCCTTTGAGCCACCAAATCGAGCCGGAGTCTTCATGGATGGCACTCAACCCGGTCAGAATTCTACGGTTGCGGCAGCAATAACGACCGGGTTGGCGGCAGCCAGGTCAGGAGACCCCGCGCGCCCGCCGACTCAGGTGCTGTTGGATCTCATGGATAGGATGATGACTCTATTGACCACCGTGGTTGAACCGGCGGACAAAACTCAGCATGATGCGGAAGTGGCACGGTTACGTGAGGAGGTAGCAAAGGCCAAGGAAGACTTGGCGGCAGAGGACGTCGGGATAGCTGCAGAGCTGGTGGCTCTGGATGCTCATGCTGAGTAGCTTCAAGTGGAGACTTTCTGGCTCTTGGTGGATCTAAACGCATCAAATGAGGTCATGAGGAGAAGGCACCAAAAAGCTCAACCACGTCTGCATCTGACTTATGATCTTAGGAACCTCTTCCACACACCTGGAGCTGGTCCCAGTAACCCGCCAGAGGCAAACTAGATCATAACACCCGGGACCGGAGCGCCGGTTCAACTGCGGGCCATGGAGCCCCCTCATGTGAATACCGCTCCACCTCATTACACGCCAATACCACCAGGTCACTTTTCTAACCCTTTGAAGAAACTTATTGCTGCGTCGGCTCCTCTGGCGGCTCTCCCGATGGAAGGCGATTCTCCCATAACGATCGAAACACGACGGGTCAGAGAACTTCTTCAGATGGCTCTGGCACAGCAGGGTGCATATTCTTATAGTCGAGATAGAATCCATTCAACCCCTCGCCCAAGCCGGAGCCCAAGCTATAGCAGGCATATGGACTCAGTGGCCATGTAAAGCAACACCCAACGCCGTAACCAACCACGCGGGCGTGACCCGGCCCTGGGCGGAGCCTTTAACTTGGTGGATCAAGAGAGGATCCGTGAAGAGGCTGTACGGGCGGTTCAACAGGCGGCTCACCAAGCTTTTCCAGTTTATCTAGCGACCTCTGTTGAAGCAGGGGTGGCCATAAGGATAGGAGGAGTCCCTTGTCTTGTGCTGGCTCTGCGTAATGAGCGTTAGGACTTTAAGGGGCCTCGTAAGGTGCCCAATTACACAGCCGACCTGCAGCCCAGAGCATGGATTGAACGTTACGAGATGGACATGGAGTTATTAGAGGCCAGTGACGCAGCAATGGCCAAATACTTCACCATGATGTTGGATGGAACAACTCGTACTTGGCTAAAGGGGTTGCCACCCAACTCCATCGGCTCATGGGCGGAGTTAAAGGCCTGGTTCATTTAGAACTTTAAAGATACCTGTAAACAACCCATGTCAATCATGGACTTGACTAACTGCAAGCAAGAGGAAGGCGAATCCACGACCCATTGGGTGCGCCGGGTCAAGGAAATAATACATTCATCTGATAAGATGGATGCCGGCTTCGTGGTCTTAATGTTGGAGAAAAATTACCGTTTTGAACCTCTGAAATAGAAACTAGGGCGGCTCAAGCGTGACTGTAATGACATGGGCCAGCTGATGGCGGCTCCCGTCAAATACGCCGATTCTGGCAGTACCAAGGATCCCGTGTCTGATGAAGAGAAGACAGGGAAGGGGAAGAAGAACAGCAATGGCAAGGGTCACCAGCACAACCCGGCGAATCAAGGAGGTAATAAACGTAAGGCTGACGACAGTCTGGAGTTTGTGGCTAACGCCAGTGTACATGGCAACAATCAACGACGCAAGGGGAGGCCACCTCCTCGGTCTGGCGGGTCAGGTCCCACCCTTGAGCAGCTGCTAAATGAACCTTGTCCAAGACACAACACCCGGGAGAAGTCGGCTACCCATCTGTGGAAAGACTGTACGATCATGAAGGCTTTTAAGAATTCTAACATATTCGATGGTAACCACGGACCTAGCGGCGGCTCAGGTGGTGGCGGCTTTCATGGCCCGGGCGCTTGCTCAAGTGGTGGCGGTTTTCATGGTCAGGGCCATCAAGGTAGTCAAGGTGGCTATAATCAGCAATCTGGCCAGGGCAGTCAGCAGCATCAGCAGTCCGTGTATCAGAGTAACCCAAAGCAGCTGAACGATGGGCAGTATCATGTGTTCACCACCAGTTTGTGCAAGAGGGACCAGAAACTTCATAAGAGGGCTGTAAATGCTGTTGAGCCGGCGGTTCCACGTTATTTGAGATGGTCTGAGCAGCCTATTGTATGGAGTAGGGAAGATCATTGTCGGGGGGTGCTGATTCCACCAACACCTATGGGGACAGGGCCCCTTTCGGTTCGGTGGGAGGCGGAGAGCGCACAAAGAGCGGATCGAGGCAGTGCACGCGGGCGATTTTACCCAGCTTCGGGCCGCACGGATGCGTAAAACCCTACTACTGCTTGTTTGTGTGTATTGGATTCTTTGCTCAGGAGCGATCGACGCTGCCAGACTGAGCGTGGGGGTGTTTCTGGTGTCTCGAATGAGCCGAACTGGCCGAACCTCCTCTACGTTGCGCCTGTGCCTCCTTTTATACTTTCAAGGGGTCACCGACAGGTGGCAACGTAGACTAGAAGGGTAAAAATTGAAAAGGATGTGGTAGGTGCAGCTACCGCTACTGTGGATACAGTGCACCCTACCTAACTCTGATGGTAGGGGACAAGGGCATTAAATGCCTGTCTGAGTCTCCTAAACAGTGCAAAAGGTGATCGTTAGGAGCGCCACCGTTTGCCACGATGGGCTTCTCTTCATCTCCGCTTGCCACCACGTACCCCTAGCTGCACGGCCTCCTGCCACGTGTGCTTGGGAGAGTCCCAGAGCGACACGTTAGCAGGTGTGCTGGAGCGCGGGCACGAAGTGGGGGTTTCCCGCGGCAAGCTCCTTGCCGCGGCCGTCGTCTTGTCGCGTCCGGAAGCTTGTCGCTCGCCGGATCTTGCCGGGACGCAGGGCGCGTCGCGGCAAGCTTTCTTGGTATGCCTTGAGTGGCCTTCCCGGTAAGCTCCTCTTGTCGGGGTCTTGTCTCTTCCCGGCAAGATCATCTTGCCGGGGCCTTGGTTGGCCTTCCCGGCAAGCTCCTCTTGCCGGGGCCTTGGTTGGCCCTCCCGGCAAGCTCCTCTTGCCGGGGCCTTGGTTTGAGTACTTTGTTCTTGAATGGTCTTCAAGGGAACCACGGAGGGTCTTGGCGGTCACCCGGCAAGCCTTGCCGCGGGGTGCTGCGACTGCCCGTGCACAAGTTCGGGGTACTAGGGTACCCCTACTCTAGTACACCGATAGGAGCCCCCGGGCCTGGGCCATACACGGTGCCGAGCACTGTTGGGCCAGGCCCAAAACAGTGCACGGGCACGCGCGGCCTAGGTCACGCCGAATCTAACTCCGCTCCCACCGCGCACGCCCAGAACGGCACGCGTCAAACGCGGCGTTGTGGGAGAGATCGTGGGAGGTTGTTCATTTGGAAGGCCGAAACGTCCGCCCCGTCCCTCTTATAAGCAGGGGAAACGGGGGTATTTCCCCTATCTTCACCATTTGCTGTTGCAATCTCAGAAACCTCTGCCGCCCTCTTCCGCTTCCAAAGTCAAAAGAGAGCAGCGCTCCGCTCCCGTCGCCGTGGCCACCACCAGCGCCGTCGATCTCCCCCACCGCCTCCGCCATGCCTCTGAAGCCCGGGAGTGGGAAGGCCACGAAGGCCGCGGCCGTGAAAGCTGTGAAGTCGACCGAAGCACAGCGGCTTGAGGCGCTGCGGAAGGAGCGGGCCACTTTCCCCCCCGAGCTCTCCGCGGAGGAGCTGAGGGAGTGGTACTATCTCTTCTGGTCGACGGAGACGCGGGCGCACCCGTGCACGAAGGTACTCTCCTCCGTCGCCTCGCAAGCAGCTCCAATTGGCGGATATCCTTTCTTCGCCGTGTTCTTCTACTGCGGGCTCTGCCCGCCATTCTCTGATTTCTTCTGTGATATCATGAACACCTACGGACTCCACCTCCTTGACTTCACCCCCAACGCTGTTCTGACCATGGCAGTTTTCGCCCATCTATGCGAAAACTTTGTCGGAGTCCACCCCAACGTAGCTCTCTTCCGCCATTTCTTTATGCCTCGTGTCGAGAGAGGGGAACCTCTTGCTGGCGGGATCGCCTGGATCTCGCGGGACGGCAAGAAGGAGACCTATCCGCAGCAAGTGGGACGAGTGGAGAGCAGATTGGTGCTGGGTTGTAGAAGAGAGCCCGCAGCCGTTCACCGCCCTGCGCCAAGCCCCAGCAGTGCGTGGCAATGACTGGAGCGCTCTGTCCGTGGACGACGACAAGCTGACGATCGCCACCACTCGGATCTTGTGCCTCAGGCTTGCCGGGCTGACTGTAGGAGCTGTCGCCGCATATTTCCTTCACCGGCGCATCGCCCCTCTGCAGGCGAGGGGGAGACCTGCCTGGGAATTTGGAGGCCCGGCAGATATCATGAGGTTGCGCCCAGGCCTCAACTTCAACTTCACCGTCATAGAGTTGGACGGGATACTCAAGGAGATATTCAAGCACGACCCACAGCATCCCGAGTGGTTCAGGTTGCCGGCAGGCGTCGTTCCTCTGTGCAACAACTCCTCGCGCGACCGCATCTGCGCAATGATGCCATTGTGTGACTCGCACGGGATCGCTCCAACTTGGCAAGAGCCTGCCGGCGACGTCGTGCAGCAGTTCTTTGACAACCTAGTGGAGGTGGCGGTCAATGCTGATGAGAAGAAACTCCTCACCCGCGACACCACTGAGCAAGAGATGGAGCGCGTCGCCACCAGGGCGGAAGAGGCGGCGGCAGCCGCGGCTGCGGGTGAATTCGGGTTCACCATGGAGGAAGCGGACGCGGCGTTGGCGATGAGTATTGCTGAACGGGAGCAGCCCGAAGAGGAAGAAGAGCTCACTGCGCCCGACGCCGAGTTGAACGAACCCGCCGAGGGTGCGAGCGGCCCGCCATCTCCGAGGAGCTTGCCGCGAGCAGGGCCCGCAGCGCAGCCAAGAAGGCGCCTCCACAGGGTTGGCGACGTAGCAGGGCGGCAAGTGGGCCAACAGCCATAGCGTCGCGCGACGCGCTCTACCGTGGCAAGTACGATTGCCGTGGGAGCGCCTCCTGCCGCAGCGACAACTGAAGCGGGGTCGTCTCGGGCTGGCGCCGCAGCCCCCGCCAAGCGGCCAAGGGATCCCACCCCTCCACCTCGTCGTGCCGGAGGTGGGCCGAACTTCGACCTCTCCACGCCCAGCTCCGACGAGGAAGAGGAAGAAGAGTAAGATTCCCTTGTTGTTCTTGTAGTTCTTCAACTTGCTGGTGTTATCTTGCATCTGATCTGACCCATCATGGACTCTCCCTTTTCAGGACTCTGGCCTAGAGGGCGGCGAAGAGGGCCAAGGCTCAGCTGGTGGTCATCGAGGACGAGCCCACTGTGACGACAGGAGGCGCGCCTGAGACCACCTTGTCGGATCCGGCCATCACTTCGCAGAGCAGCCCCCAGCGCAACCCCCAGCGTGAGCATATGGTTTACTTTCCGCTTTTGGGTGCGCGTGGTTGCTCTTTCCTTTGTTGACATCTGATCACTGGTTTGTTTGTGCAGGAGCAGAACAACTTGATCAGGAGGGCGTGGTGATCTCCTCCGACTCGTCGTCTGCTTCGACTACGCCGCCAAGGGCAGACTCCCCGGCAAGGGAGCGTCCTCCGGTAAGGGAGGAGCCTCCGGCAAGGGGGGAGTCTCCGGCAAGGGACAGCGCTAACGATCCGCCGATGGTGGAGGTCACGACGGCAGATCCTAGCACAGGTAGCCCTTCTTTCCCGAAACTTTCCTTGTAGTCTTCTGCTGATTTCTCTTCTCGAACACTTGTTTGATTTCTCCTTCTTCTTTGGTCGTCAGACCCACCCTCCACGGATCCGATGGAGACCGAGGCGGGCGGCGAGGAAGACGCGCGCGGCAATACTGATGATGCCGCGGCCACCGAAGAAGGAGCCGGCGCTGACGTGCCCGCCGACGAAGAGGCCACCAAGACTGCTGCCGAAGAAGCTGGTGGGGGATCTGGCGATCGCACTGACGGCCCTGAGGCCGCAGGAGCGTCGGGCGCTACACCGACCGCCGATCCCTCCGCCGCTGCCGCAGCGTCAGGCTCCGAGGAGCCCCAGTCCGGCGCCTATCTGAAGGCTGGCGAGGGCATCTTCATCAAGCTCCCCTGGACGTCGAGCTCCAGGGCGCCGGTGGAAGGAGAAGCTCTGGATGGGGAGGTGCTTGCCTCCGCCGGGTTGTCGATCATCGACTCGCCGGGAAGCAGCAGCGGCGAGCCTGAGGAGGAGCGGTTGCTACGGAGGCTGCTGGAGCTCTACCGCGCCCGCCAGGTCAAGTTGGAGTCCCGGGAAGCGCTTGTCGCGAGGGCGAGCGTGGACATAGAGAAGCGCGCGGAGGAGCTCTGGGGTCTTCGCCAAGAAACTCTCCGGGCCTTGGCGGAGGAGCGGGAGCAGCTTGCTGAGGAGCGGAAGGCCTTCCTCCTCGAGAAGGCCGAAGTTGAAGAGCAGCAGCGGCTCACCGGCGAGAAGCTGTACGCGCGAGAAGGCGAGCTGACTCAGCGGAAAGTGAACCTCGACAGCCACGAAGAGGAGCTTGCCGCGCGCGAACGGGCACTTGGCGGGACGCTCCAAGAGGCAAAGGATACGGCTGCGGCTGCCGAGGCCGCCAAGAAAGAATTGGAGGCAAAGGTGGCGCAGCTAGAAACTGATCTGAAGGTTGGTGGCAAAGAGCTTGCCGCGCTCAAGCTAGAGCGCGAGAAGGACACCCTTGCCCACGGTGATTTGCAGGGCCAACTCTCCGAAAAGGGCAAAGAGCTGCGTGCCGCCAAGGATTCCAATGCTGATCTGGAGCTGAAGCTGGCCACCTTGACGGAGACGTTGGACAGCGCTAGGAAATGGGAGGCAGACTTGAAAAAAGACATCAAGGCCAACAATGCGCTGCTGGCGAGGGCCGCCGAAACCCAGAATCTCCTCAGAGATACCGTGGAGCTCTGGACGGAGGGTCTCGTGAATATTGCTGCAGTCATCGAAGAGGAGCTGGTGCATTTGGGGGTGGAAGGCTTCGGGTACTCCTCCGACGAGAACCTCCAACCCAGCGCCAAGCTCACTCTGTTCTTCAAAGGCGTGGCGGCGGCGCTCCAGCAACTCCGGGAACGGATCCCAAAGCAGTTGGCCGACGAGTCACGCTCGATTTGCGCCGGAGTTCTAGAGAAGGTGCTGGTGAAGGTGGCCTTCCGCAATCCGGGCCTCAACCTTACCAACGTCCTCAAGAAGCTGCCGGCGGTCGCTGATCTTGACGCACTTAAGGCCCTCGTCGCACCCATTGTGGACAGGGTGAACGAGGTCAAAAGGGTTGACGGCGGTCGCGTAGATTAGGCCGTCCGTTTTCTTCTTTTCTTGTCGCTGCCAGTCATGTCATGGGAACACTTTATTAGAGGCGCGACAAGTTATTTTTGTAATATAACTCTATCTTAGGCAAAAAAATTGTTGTGTTACTTCCTTTACTCGACTCTTGGCTTTGTATGGTCCTGCCCTACGCTTTCTAGGGAAACTTGCCGGTGCAGGCACCCTTGCCGCGAGCGCCGAGTGCGGAACTTTAGCAGCCTGCTGGCGGGGTCGCTACCGTCAAGCAACCTTGCCGCAACTAGTTGCAGCTCACTTAAGTTGTTGAGCGGACTCGAAACAAAGTAAGGGCGCTAGCGGCTCATCTAAGTTGCTGAGCGGACTCAAAGCAAAGTAAGGGCGCTAGCAGCTCACTTAAGTTGTTGAGCGGACTCGAAACAAAGTAAGGGCGCAGCTAGCTGCGAATTGGTTCCTCCGCGCACAGGGTTTCCATACAAAGCACAGTCGTTCAAGGAAAATAACTCAAAAACTTGAAAAACTGATTGCTCCAGCTTTAGCAACTTAGCTTTTCTGTCGTCTGCTTCCCGGCAAGGAGAAACTCTCTTGAACGGCCTGGTCCACACCATTATCTTCTCCTTCCCTCCCCGGTAAATCTTGTGGGCGAGGGAACCTTCCTTCTTTTGAGAAAGAAAACAGAGAAATAAAGTAATGATATGGAGCCTTGGGCTCGTTATTGCCTACCGGGGTCTAGTGCTGCACAAAGTGTCAGATAATATATGCGAAAAAGGATTATAGCATAAAAGAAAGCTGACAAGATGTGCGGGGCACATGAACTTTACTAGTGCACGGGGTCTACGCCCGGCTCTATACAAAGGATTACATGCAACAACGGCAAGACTTGTACAGAAAGGTGGTTGCCGGACAGGGTCCGACAACCGCGCCTTATGGGTAAAACTTACAAAGATGCTCGATGTTCCAGGAGTTGCTCACCGGAATGCCATCTTCGGTCTCAAGGCGGACAGCGTCGGGCCTAGTGACTCGTTTCACCCGATAAGGGCCTTCCCACTTTGGCGTCAACTTGTTGGAATTCTTGGCCGACTGAACGCGCCGAAGAACAAGGTCGCCTTCCTCAAGACTCCTGGCATTGACTCTGCGGCTATGGTAGTGGCGCAGAGCTTGCTGGTAGCGAGCGGCTCGCACAGCAGCCTGGAGACGGTCTTCCTCAAGGAGCAGCGCATCATCTTGCCGCAGCTGCTCTTGCTCGAGCTCATCATAAGCGAGCACTCGAGGTGACCCGTATATGAGTTCCGTGGGGAGAACTGCCTCCGCTCCATAGACTAGAGCGAAGGGTGTCTGGCCAGTGGCTCGATTTGGCGTCGTCCTGATCGACCAAAGAACCACCGGCAGCTCCTCAATCCAGTTTCTTCCGCACTTGTGCAGCCTGTCGAAAGTTCTGGTCTTGAGGCCTCGCAGCACTTCAGCATTTGCCCTCTCCGCTTGACCGTTGCTTCTCGGATGAGCAACAGAAGCGAAGCAGACCTTGGCGCCAAGATCTTGGACGTACTGCATGAAGGTGCGGCTCGTAAACTGTGTGCCGTTGTCGGTGATGATCCTGTTAGGGATCCTGAAACGGCAAACAATCAACCTGAAGAACTTGACTGCTGACTGTGCTGTCACCTTCCTCACTGGTTCCACTTCCGGCCACTTTGTGAACTTGTCGATTGCAACGTACAAGAACTCAAAGCCCCCGACAGCTCGGGGGAAGGGGCCGAGGATGTCGAGCCCCCAGACCGAAAATGGCCAGGATAAAGGGATCGTCTAGAGAGCTTGAGCTGGCTGGTGTATCTATTTGGAATGGAACTGGCACGCTTCACACTTGGTTACTTGTGCTGTTGCATCCTAGAGGGCTGTGGGCCAGAAGAAGCCTTGTCGGAACGCTTTGCCGATAAGTGCTCTTGCGCCAATGTGGTGACCACATATGCCTCCATGTATCTCTGCCAACAGCTGTTGTCCATCTTCCCGGCGAATGCACTTCAATTTCACACCGTTGAGTCTTATTCTGTAGAGTGTGCTGTCGACAAACTTGTACATACTTGACTGCCAGGCTACTTTTTCAGCTTCTTCTTGCTCTTCGGGAAGCTCTCCTGTCTAAAGGAAACGGACAATCTGCTGTGCCCATGCTGGAGCTTGCGGCTCGACAACAAGGACTAAAGGCATATCTATTGCTGCGGGAACATCCGCTTCTACGGCAAGAACCTGCGGTTCGGCCGGAGCGTGATATTCCTCGGCAAGCTTGCCGGAGCAGAACTTGTCGGGAGCGTTTGCTTCGACGGAACAAACCATAAGGTTTGCCGGAGCAGACTGCCCCTCAGCATCCTTGGTGTTGATCTTGGGGACTTTCTTGGCGGCGGCTTCGGGGAGCTCTGCCAGAAAGTAGTCACCGGAAACCAACTTCCTCTTTTTGCTTGGTCCAGTTGATGGTGTCACGGATGGTTGAGTCAGCTTGAGCACAAAAATCCCTGGTTCCACAGGTAACTTTAGTGCTGTGCACTTTGACAGGCCGTCAGCAATATCGTTCTGAGCTCGTGGAACGTGTTCCATTTGCAGGCCGTCAAAGTGTGCTTCTAGCTTTCTCACTTCATCAACATAAGCTTCCATCAATGGACTCTGGTAGTTCTTGTTCACTTGGTGGACGACAAGCTGTGAGTCACCCCTGATAATGAGCTTCTTGATCCCAAGGTCGGCTGCGATTCTGAGACCGGCAAGCAATCCTTCATACTCTGCAGTATTGTTGGTTGCTTGCTCTTTGGGAAAGTGCATCTGGACTACGTACTTGAGGTGCTCTCCGGTGGGTGCGATAAGCAGCACGCCAGCACTGGCGCCTTGCAGCGAGAAGGCACCATCAAAGTACATCAGCCACTCTTTGCTTGACTCCTTGACGGGGATGCTCGTCTCTGGAATTTCTTCATCTGGAGTTGGCGTCCACTCTGCTATGAACTCTGCCAATGCCCTGCTTTGGATTGTTGCAGTGCTCTCAAACTTGAGGCCAAAGCTTGACAGTTCCAAGGCCCACTCGACAATCCTGCCTGTTGCTTCTGGATTCTGCAGTATCCTCTTCAGCGGAAAGCGAGTGACGACTGTGATCTCGTGTGCCTGGAAGTAATGGCGCAGCTTTCTCGAGGCCATGAGAAGGCCGAAAAGCAATTTTTGCACACCAGAGTACCTCGACCTAGCTCCCTGGAGAAGGGAGCTGACAAAGTAAACTGGGCGTTGCACCATCTTCTTCTGCACGTCCTTGCACGTCTGCGCAGATCCATCTATGTCGGGACCAGAGCTCGCCGGATCAGAGCTTGCCGGAGAAGCCCCCTGCTTGTCGCTGGATTCACTTGCCGCGGTTGCTAGCTCATCGTCCGCCTCCCTCTCTGCTACTAACGCAGCACTAACCACTTGATTGGTTGCCGCTAGGTACAGCAGCAACTTCTCTTGTGGCTTAGGTGCGACAAGTATTGGAGTGGAGGACAGGTACCTCTTCAAGTCCTGCAGCGCAGCCTCCGCTTCCAGAGTCCATTTCATTGGACCTGCCTTTTTCAATATTCTGAAAAACGGCAGGGCGCGCTCAGCAAACTTAGAGATAAACCTGCTGAGAGCAGCCACACAACCGGCAAGCCTTCGCACATCCTTGACGCGCTTCGGTGCTTCAATCTGCTCGATGGCCTTAATCTTGTCGGGATTGGCTTCAATTCCCCGCTGAGACACAAAGAACCCGAGAAGCTTGCCGGAAGGGACTCCAAACACGCACTTCTCGGGGTTGAGCTTGAGGTTGATCTTGCGCAGATTTGCAAAAGTTTCTTCTAAATCTTGGACCAGGGTAGCCTTGTCCTTGCTCTTGACCACTATATCATCCATGTAGGCTTCCACATTTCTGTGTATCTATGGCTCAAAAGCGACATGGACTACTCTCGCAAATGTTGAACCAGCATTCTTCAACCCAAAGGGCATCCGTACAAAACAGTATGTGCCACAAGGGGTGATAAATGCGGTTTTCTCCTCATCCTCTTCTGCCATGAAGATTTGATGGTATCCTGAATACGCATCAAGAAATGAAAGCAAATCACATCCAGCTGTGGAGTCAACAATCTGGTCAATGCGCGGCAAGGGAAATGGATCTTTGGGACAAGCTTTATTGACATCAGTGAAGTCTATACAAAACCTCCATTTCCCATTCGCCTTGCGCACGACTACAGGATTGGCCAACCACGTGGGATGGAGCACTCCTCTGACAAGGCCTGCTGCTTCCAATTTCCTGATCTCTTCTGCAATGAACTCTTGGCGCTCCACTGCCTGCTTCCTGACCCTCTGCTTGACGGGCCGCGCATGAGGACAGACGGCAAGGTGGTGCTTGATTACTTTCCTGGGAACACCGGGGATATCTGACGGTTGCCATGCAAACACGTCGACATTCGCCCGCAGGAAAGTAAGGAGCGCGCTTTCCTATTTGGGGTCAAGCGTGGCACTGACGGTGAAGGTACCACCAGTGCCGTCCTCCTTGGCGGACACCTTCTTGGTCTTGGGTGGAGCTGCCATCGTCTTCTGGCACTTGCCGGTGGAGCTCGATGGTGCATCCTCGACGGTAGCGCAGCACTCCGAAGAGGTGCGCTTGCCGGAGCGGGCATCAGAGCTTTTGCCGGACTTGGCCTTCTTCTTCCCCCCGGGAGCTTCGGCGGCAAGCGTGTGGTGATCAGCTGCGGCCGCTGCTTCCCGGTAGATCTTGTCGGCGCAGATAAGGGCATCCTTCTTGTCGCCGGGGACGGAGATGACACTTATCGGGCCTGGCATTTTGAGGACGTTGTATGCATAGTGAGAGGCTGCCATGAACTTGGCAAGCACTGGATGGCCAAGGATCCCATTGTAGGGTAATGGAAAATCGGCAACGTCAAATGTGACCCTCTCAGTTCTGAAATTCAGCTCGCTGCCAAATGTGACCGGCAGCGTGATCTTCCCTTTCGGTTTGCTCCTTCCCGGGTTGATTCCTTGGAATGTGCCGGTCTCTTCGAGCTCGCTGTCAGGGATTTGGAGTTTGTGAAGGACCGCGGAGGAGATGAGATTCAAGCCGGCCCCGCCGTCAACTAGCATCTTTGTGACCTTGAGGTTGCGGATAGTTGGTGAAACCAACATCGGCAAGCACCCGACCGCAGTTATGCGATCAGGGTGATCCCCAATGTCGAAGATGATAGGTGTGCTGGACCATTTCAGGGGCTTGCGTGACTCTATGGATGGCTCCGCTGCATTCACTTCCCGCATCCACTGCTTGAGTTGGCGGTGCGAAGTATGCAGAGAGGCGCCACCGTCAACGCACAGGACCTCTGTGGCTTTCTGAAATTCCTGCTCATCGGCCTCATCATCATCCACGTCTTCGTCATCGTCGTCATCTTCATCCTTGTCGCGGCTGCGGGGAGGTCTGTCTCCTAGCCGCTGTTTGGCCTTGCCGCGGCGTCCTCCCCGGCCGGGGCGTTTCTTGCCGGATCCACCAGTTCCTTCCTGGGCCTTCTCTTTGTCGCGTCGCTCGTATTCAGCCTTTTGCTGCTCAGCAAGCTGTTCGACCTTCTTGCAGTTCTGGAGATCGTGACCCTTGGTGCGGTGAATCTTGCAATACTGCCTGCCGGAGCTGTCTTGCTTGTCGGCGGCCGCCACCGGATGGGCCTCCTTGTCGGAGCCACCAGCCTTAGCTTCCTTGGCGCCACCTCCGTTGTCGGTCTGCTCGACAGCCAGCACTTCCTTACCCTTATTCCTTCTGTTGTTCCGCCGCCGGCCTTTCCTTGCCGGGGCGGCATCCTCACCGTCAGATCCTCCTGCTCCTGTAATCTCTCCGGGGAGCCTCCTCCCCTCTTCAGCGCGTGCACACTTGTCAGCCAGGGCGTAAAGCTCGCTGACGTCTCTGATCTTACACATCGCCATCTCCTCCCTCATCCTTCAGTTTCGCACGTTCTGATGGAAAACGCTGATGATCGCAGCGGGGTGGACGTCTGGGATGTTGTGCTGTACACGGCTGAATCTCTGAATGTACTTGCGCAATGGCTCTCCTTCCTTCTGGGCGAGCAGATGAAGATCGCTCTCTTGTCCATGTGGCTTGTGGCCGCCTGTAAAGGCGCCAACAAACTGATGGCACAAATCAGCCCAGGAGGATATGGAGTTGTCCGGCAAGTGCATGAGCCAGGATCTGACATTGGGCTTGAGCACCAGCGGGAAGTAGTTTGCAAGGATCTTGTCATCTCGCCCCCCGGCAGCCTGCACCGCAATGGTGTAGATGCCGAGGAACTCCGACGGATGCGTCTTGCTGTCGTACTTCTCCGACACGTCTGGCTTGAAATTCTTTGTGCTGGGCCACTGGACTTGCCGCAGCTCACGGGTGAACGCAGGACAACCTACCGCGTACGGCAGATCGCCTGGTTCCCCTGGCGCATGCATGTCAGCAGAGAGCCCAGCGCGCTTGTCGGATTGACGTCGCGCTTCTCTTCGGCGCTCGATGCGGGTTCGAGCATCTTCTTGTTGTCGTTCATGGAGAACTTTGCGCTGGTCGCGACGAGCTCGTGGGTCCGACGACGTGGTGGAGCCGCTGTTGGGGTGGACTCGGCGAGTCGGGGATTTTGGCCTTCGTAGTGGAGAGTGCATGGAAGTCGCACCTCCCTCAGTCTTGTTGCCATCGGCTCGCATCCGGCTGTCCTGCCGCGGCAGCGAGGTGCTTGGTCGCCGCGCAGTGTCGCCGTTGGCGAAGCCGATGAGGCTCTGGATAGTGGCCCTCCATTCGTCGATCTTGTCCGCCGTCGGAGGATAGTCCAGGAGCAGCTCGGCCCGCGCCAAGGCTTCTGCTGGGGTGGTGGGCGGCGGAGGTGAACGGTGCGAGGAGAGGGGCGTGCTCGGACTCCTAACCAAGTTAGAAGGAGCAGCGTCCCGTCCCGGCGACCACACCTCGCTGGGGCCAGCATGCTGGCGTGCATGCTGGTCTTGAACGCCACGCGAACCACCAGCTTGATCTTGGGTCAGCGGACGTATGGCGCTGCGAACTCTATGACGCTGCTGGTCCCGCGCCTCCTGAGAGGGGCGCGGTGCTCGCATGGATGCCGAGGTCTGTGCCGCTTTGTCCTTGGACTTGGTAGCACTGTGGGCACCCTCGTCGACGCCCATTCCTCCGCCAGCGTCCACTCCACCACCCGTTTGCTCCGAAGGCGGTGGAAGCGACGCAGACGGGACAGCTGCCTCCGAATCCTTCTTCTTCGGTGGCATGTCGATGAAGACGATGAAGATTTAGCTTGCGTGCACGCTGGATCGGGTTTGCACAATCTCGACGCCCCCTACCTGGCGCGCCAGAGATGTCGGGGGGTGCTGATTCCACCAACACCTATGGGGACAGGGCCCCTTTCGGTTCGGTGGGAGGCAGAGAGCGCACAAAGAGCGGATCGAGGCAGTGCACGCGGGTGATTTTACCCAGCTTCGGGCCGCACGGATGCGTAAAACCCTACTACTGCTTGTTTGTGTGTATTGGATTCTTTGCTCAGGAGCGATCGACGCTGCCAGACTGAGCGTGGGGGTGTTTCTGGTGTCTCGAATGAGCCGAACTGGCCGAACCTCCTCTACGTTGCGCCTGGGCCTCCTTTTATACTTTCAAGGGGTCATCGACAGGTGGCAACATAGACTAGAAGGGTAAAAATGGAAAAGGATGCAGTAGGTGCAGCTACCGCTACTGTGGATACAGTGCACCCTACCTAACTCTGATGGTAGGGGACAAGGGCATTAAATGCCTGTCTAAGTCTCCTAAACAGTGCAAAAGGTGACCGTTAGGAGCGCCACCGTTTGCCACGATGGGCTTCTCTTCATCTCCGCTTGCCACCACATACCCCTAGCTGCACGGCCTCCTAGCACGTGTGCTTGGGAGAGTCCCAGAGCGACACGTTAGCAGGTGTGCTGGAGCGCGGGCACGAAGTGGGGGTTTCCCGCGGCAAGCTCCTTGCCGCGGCCGTCGTCTTGTCGCGTCCGGAAGCTTGTCGCTCGCCGGATCTTGCCGGGACGCAGGGCGCATCGCGGCAAGCTTTCTTGGTATGCCTTGAGTGGCCTTCCCGACAAGCTCCTCTTGCCGGGGTCTTGTCTCTTCCCGGCAAGATCATCTTGCCGGGGCCTTGGTTGGCCTTCCCGGCCAGCTCCTCTTGCCGGGGCCTTGGTTGGCCCTCCCGGCAAGCTCCTCTTGCCGGGACCTTGGTTTGAGTACTTTGTTCTTGAATGGTCTTCAAGGGAACCACGGAGGGTATTGGCGGTCACCCGGCAAGCCTTGCCGCGGGGTGCTGCGACTGCCCGTGCACAAGTTCGGGGTACTAGGGTACCCCTACTCTAGTACACCGACAATCATCCTCCCCGGGTCGATAATCCGGGTCATCTAGCTTTGGTGGTGGCACCTCAGGTTGGTGGATATAAGTTCACTAAAGTACTCATGGACGGAGGCAGTAGCATCAACATCCTATATTATGAGACGTTCTGTCACATGGGGTTGACTGATAAGAGTCTTAAAACATCCAATACTGTTTTTCATGGAGTTGTGCCTGGTAAGTCGGCATACCCAGTTGGTAAGATTGAGCTGGAAGTAGCCTTTGGGGATGAGCATGATTTTAGGGCTGAGAAGTTAACTTTTGAAGTGGTTAAAATCAAAAGCCCGTATCACGCTCTATTTGGACGGCTAGCTTATGCTAAGTTCATGGCACGACCGTGTTATGTTTATCTCCAACTCAAGATGCCGGGTTATAAGGGCACCATCACAGTGCATGGAAGCTGGAAGATAGCCCTGGAATGTGAGGAAGGCGATGCTGCTTACGCCAAGTCTGTTTGTGCAACAGAGGAATTGAAGTTTTATAAGGATAAAGTTGACCCGACGGATATGACATCTTTGAAGAAACCAACTACAGAGCATGAGCCGGCGTTGAAATTTAAGTCAGCTGATGATACTAAGATGATTAACTTTGTGCCTGGCAACTCATCCAAACAGTTCATTATCAGTGCCAATTTGGATCCAAAATAGGAAAGCACGCTCATCGAGTTCATCCCTGAGAACCGGGACATCTTTGCATGGAAACCTTCTGACATGCCGGGTGTACCGAGGGAACTCCCTGAGCACACTCTCAACATTGATCCAAAGTTTAAGATGGTTAGATAGTTTCTTTGGTGGTTTAATGAGGAAAGGCGTAAGGATATTGGAGAAGAGGTAGCCCGGCTCTTGGAGGCTGGGTTTATTGTTGAAGTTTTTCACCCAGAGTGGTTGGCTAACCCGGTGCTTGTACTAAAAAAGAACGGCACCTGGCGTATGTGTGTGGATTACACAAATTTAAACAAGGCTTGTCCGGATGATCCTTTTGCTCTCCCTTGTATTGATCAAATCATTGATGCTACAACGGGATGTGAGCGTTTGAGTTTTTTGGATGCTTATTCTGGTTATCATCAGATCAAGATGACCGTTAAGGACCAGGAGAAGACAGCTTTCATCACTCCGTTTGGAGCCTTCTGCTATGTGCATATGCCTTTTGGGCTTAAGAGCGCCCAGGCGACTTATCAGCGATGTGTGCAAAACTGTCTTCATGACCAGATTGGGCGTAATGTTCATGCTTATGTGGATGATATAGTGGTTAAATCCAGAGCAAAGGAAACTCTCATAGATGATCTGAAGGAAACTTTTGATAACTTCCAGGTCTACAAGATGATGCTTAACCAAGCAAAATGTGTGTTTGGAGTCCCAGCCGACAAGCTTTTCGGTTTTTGGTGTCTAACAGAGGCATTGAGGCTAACCCGGAGAAAATTAAGGCGATAACATCTTTGGCTAAGCCGGCGTGTATCAACGACGTTCAAAGGCTGGCGGGTCGGTTGCAGCTTTAAGTCGATTCATAAGCCGGTTAGGTGAGAAAGCTATTCCATTGTATCAGATGATGAAAAAGACGGATGACTTTGTCTGGAGTAATGCTACTGATCCTGCCTTTGAAAATCTGAAGAGGCAACTCGCTGAGCCGCCGGTTCTGGCTGCTCCCATTGAGAAAGAGCCGTTGTTGTTATATGTGGCTGCTAATTCACGTGCTGTCAGTGTGGCCATTGTTGTGGAGCGCAAGGAGGCTGGCAAGGAACATCCAGTTCAACGGCCGGTTTACTACGTCAGTGAGGTGCTCATTGAATCCAAGCAACGATACCCACATTGGCAAAAGCTTGTTTATGGGGTGTTCATGGCAAGCCGGAAGCTTAAGCATTACTTCCAGGGTCATCCTATCACTGTGGTTAGCTCTGCTCCTTTAGGAGATATTATTTAGAATAGAGAAGCCACAGGACGAGTCGCCAAGTGGGCCATTGAGCTTGGGTCTCATAATTTAAAATATGTGCCACGTACGGCTATTAAGTCTCAAGCACTGGTGGACTTCATTAATGATTGGACGGAGTCATAGATACCCAAAGAAAAGCCAGACAACACATATTGGACGATTCATTTCGATGGGTCCAGACAGTTGGAAGGCTCGGGGGCTAGAGTTGTTTTAACTTCTCCTCGAGGTGATAAGTTTTGTTATGTGTTGCGATTGATGTTTCCTTGTACTAACAATGCAGTAGAATATGAGGCCTTGCTCCATGGTCTTCGAATGGCTAAAGAGATGAGTTTAAGCTAGGTACGGTGCCTTGGCGACTCAGATTTGGTGGCTCAGCAGGTGTCAGGCAAGTGGGATTCCAAGGACCCTCTCATGGCGGCTTATCGCCGGGAAGTTGACGATGTGGCTGGACACTTCAAGGGGTATTAGGTGGAACACATTGATCACAGAAAGAACGAAGTGGTGGATGCCTTAAGCCAGTTGGGATCTCAGTGTAAGCCAGTGCCACCTAACACCTTTTTAGATGTTCTGCATAACCCTTCTGTCAAGTTACCTACAGAAGAAGATTTGGCCGTTCCTGACCCGGAGGCACAACTGGTGGCAGCTCTTCATGCCATTGCAGACTGGACAGTGCCATATTTGGCTTACATGACCTGGGGCGAGTTGCCAGAGGATGATAACTTGGCAAGACAGATAACCCGGCGGTCTAAGTCAATGACAATTTCCAATGGTGAATTATATCATCGTAGTGTCACTAGGGCGTTTCAGCGATGTGTCTCTCCTGAAGAAGGTCATGAGATTCTTCGTGAGATCCATGAAGGAGATTGTGGCCATCAAGCCGACTCAAAATCTCTTGTGGCCAAAGCTTTTCGTCATGGCTTTTACTGGCTAACGGCTCATGCTGATGCGGAGGATCTGGTCAGTAGGTGCGATGGATGTCAAAAGTTCGCACGACAAGCACATGTATCGGCTCAAGAATTGTGGATGATTCCAATCACTTGGCCGTTTGAGGTTTGGGGGCTTGATATGGTTGGACCTTTCAAAAGATCCAAGGATAAAAAGACACATCTTTTGGTGGCAGTTGACAAATTCACGAAATGGGTTGAGGCAGAGCCGGTTAGCAAGTGTGATGCAGCTATGGCGGTTCAGTTCATGAAAAAGGTGATCTTTCATTTTGGCTTTCCACACAGCATTATAACTGACAATGGTACTAATCTATCCAAAGGTGCTATGGAGGAGTTTTGTCAACGTGAGCATATCCGGCTTGATGATTCGTCAGTAGCTCACCCCCAATCCAATGGTCAAGCTGAGAGAGCAAATCAGTAAATCCTAAAAGGTCTCAAGCCCCGGCTTATGGTTCCTTTACAATGGACACCGGGTTGTTGGGTAGAGGAATTACCCTTGGTGTTGTGGAGTATCAATACCACTCTTAACAGGTCTACAGGTTATACACCTTTTTTAATGGTTTACGAAGCAGAAGCAATTCTGCCTAGTGACATCCATCATGACTCACCTTGCGTGGAGGCTTATGTTGACGCTGATAATGAACAAGCCCGACAGGATGCACTTGACTTTTTAGATGAGGAGAGAGATTTGGCAGCAGCTCGATCAGCAATTTACCAACAGGACCTGCACCGTTATCACAACCACCGGGTTAAGTCCAGAACCTTTCAAGAAGATGACCTGGTGCTCTGGCTCATCCAGGATCTGTCTGATGCACACAAGCTATCCTCGCCTTGGGAAGGACCCTTTGTGGTCAGCAAGAACTTAAAAAACGGGTCATATTACCTCATTGACATTCAAGAGCACAAAGACTCACGTAAGTCGGAGGAGGAGACCCGCCGACCGTGGAACATTGCCCAGCTTCGTCCATACTATACTTAAGCCACCGGATCTCATCATGTACATACTTTGACATTGTATATATTATGATAAGTAATAAGGCAGGACCTCTGTCCTTTTCCCCTTCAATGATCATATATCGTTATTATCATTATTTAAAATGACCATTAGGGGGCTGATCATATCCGAATCTAGCTTAACCCTTTTGGTCCGGCTCATGATAGTATTTGAATCTAGCCATAAACCACATGGTCACTTGGGGCCTTCCTGTTCAAACATAGGTCGTATTCGAACCAAAGAGAACATAGCTGTCGTAACCCTCTTGATCGGCGCAAAGCCAAACTCACTAGGGGGCTTATTGATCGTATCTGAATCATAGCTTCACCCCTTTTGGGTCCGACTTGGATCGCATTCGAATCAGGGCTGTTAAAAACCGCTCAAGGTCATTTGGGGCCTTCCTGTTCAAACATAGGTTGTATTCGAACCAAAGAGAACATAGCTGTCGGCACCCTCTTGATCGGCGCAACGCCAAAACCACTGGGGGCTACATGATCGAATTCGAATCCTAGCTTAACCCCTTTGGTCCACTTTACTGATTGTATTCGAATTAGAAGCCTCCAAATTAATCTTAATGCTTGATTTACATCATTTTGAAACATCCTATTTTGTTTTACTGGTTTTTTGTTGTCTCAAAGCTAACTGCACATATGGTTTCAATTTGAACTGGCTCGGTTATTTGAAAATGAGCTGTCAAGGGATAACAATCATCAGACATATCAAGGTATTGGCTTCTACAAACATTAGGGTCGTCAACCTTATGTTCCGGGTCATATAAGCCGACAATTCGGAGTCAAAGAATATAGGTATTGTTGATTATAAATAGACTTATCTATATTTTTCATTAATCAAAGGTTTTTTCGGCCTTGTGTATCTTACATCTGGTCCTGTTTGTTGCACTATGATGCTTTCATAGTTATGTATCGGGTATTTTTGACCCGTCCAGCGATCAACCGCCAGGACAATTTTATCTTTTGCATACTGGAACAGATTCAAACACTACAGATGCGACCATGGATATAATGCATATATTGACATCACGGGCAAAAGGTCATATGCAACATTCTATGCATGATGGCATAGGCAAAATATGCAGTTTTCAAACTAACCTATTACAAGGCATTGAGAGCCCAAAAGGTTAGACTGTTTTCTCTCTTAAGCAGGTCTTAAGCTAAAAGCTAGATTATTCAGATGGTTATGACTCCTCCCTGGCCGGCTCACCTCCCTCTACTAGTTGGAAGCTGGGATTGGACCAGTCAAAGCCGTTCAGAGCAATGAACTCAGCCTCATTGTAAATTAGGCCGGCGGGTCAATTTCCAGGGCAAAAGTGTGTTGATGAACCAGCGGGATAAGATCCGTCACTTTACAAGAGGGAGTCACCATCTTTTTATTCTCCATATCAAAACCCGGCTGATATTTGTCGATGTTGGTCTCCTCGCCAAGAATGGTAGCCTGAGGACGAACTCCCCGCACACAGGCAATAAAGTCATCTTGCTCAAACAGAGTCCTGTCTTCCTTCACGGTAGGGTACCCCTTAGCCACGTCCACTGGGTCTAAATCTGACACCCAGGCTTTGGAGCGGCTCAGGGCAGTCAGGGCTCCGGCTCTGGCACAGGATCGTTTGACCTCTTGAAATCTGGCGAGTAAGATCGATAACTTCTTGAAGACATCACTCAAACAGTTGGGTCCTTCGTTTGCAGGGAGATAGTAGAAAGTGCTTGTTGAGCACCAGTATACAATTGCTCCACTAAGGTATAAACCGCCTTCAGTTTTGTCACACTATCTTGACTCAGATTTTTTGCTTCGTGGACCTGTGAGTGTTTTTAACAAAGGTTCAGCAGGCGGCTTATATTCCTGGTCAAAATAAAGTGTAAGTGACTAATGCAAATGACTCACCAAAGATTGCGGAGACCATTTGAGACACATGGTTTTAAGCCGGTGAGCTCTGTGGTAACCTCCTCGAGAGCCGCCTCTGCTGTCTCAGCATGTTGTGTCAGCAAGGCCTTCTCATCGGCCCAGGATTTGTTCTTTGCATCCTAACTGGTCTTCGGTTTTTCAGCTTCAAAGAGGCTTAGTTGTAGTTTGGAGTCAGTGGTTTTTATCTCCTCTTCTTGATCCGCCAGCCGGGTCTTTGCATCCGTCAATTGAGTGCTCAATTCAGTTAGGGCGGTCTACAAACATGCACAGGTGTGTCAAAATTTAAATAAAAGTTATAATGATTAAAGTCCCAAGTGCTTTGCAACACAAGACCACTTGGCACTTGGGGGCTAATGTCTACCAAAGAAGTTCCTTTTTTCTAGGCTTAAAGTTCCAAGTATTTTACAAGTAACAACACTTGGCACTTGGGGGCTAATGCATGATCTTTTGAAAGTTTATTCATATTGAGCCGGATCACACTATTTATTTCGACTGGTTCAAGACAATTATGAAGTTAAGTACCAACTCATTTGTGATAAATTGAGCCGGCCCTTGGGGACTACAGGTGCAAGTTAAAGCTGGGTTTAAGGAAAATCTAAGACATGGTATCAAACTTTATCACAAGTCTACAGATCATTCAGATTCATCATAATCCGGAGACTTGGGGGCTGGCAGAGCATATATAAGATGGTGAAAGTTGGTGAACATACCTCATATTTCAGCTGAAGTTGCTTGACCATCTCAATTTCCGAGTCATGGCTAGAATGCACATGACTGAGGTAGCCAGACAACACATCACTAACGTTCAGATGAGCGTAATGAGAGACATCAAATCGCACTTTCTGCCTCTCTAAAGCTTCTTCTTTAGCAGAGTGCCGGGCCAGTACAGTGGGGTTGCCCGGCTTAACGAATCGACTGCCAGTAATCAAGACATCATCAGAAGTCATCAGTGGGTTAGCTGAGCTAGATGGTTCAGTGGTAGCCCGATTGAGAATGATCTCATCAGCTGACGGCTCAGGCGGGTCTGATTGAATGTGGACAGCCGGGTCTTCTGGCGCTTCAGTTTGATTAGGAGGAGTTGGTACTACCGGCTCAGGTGCAGGATCTTTCGGGTTTTCTGCCGGCTTAGTCACCTTAGCTCTCTTGGACTTTGCTTGACCGCTAAGAAAGATTTCATGAGACAGTTAGTATAATAATGCAGTTTTTAAAGATGTAGAAGAAAGATGATTGTCCTTACCCAGGGGCAGTCTTGAAAGCCGGAAATTGAGTTTGTGACGAGTCGCCAGAAGAGCGAGAAACTTCCTGCAAAGGTAAAATAAAGTTAAGAAAATAAGGAAATAGATTCATGGATAAAAGAAAATGACAAAGGTGAAAGAAACCTCATTCTGGCGTTTTCGAGGAGTTTTTTGTAAGTCGGAAGGTGGTTCATCATCGTCATTAGTCCGGGCCTGACGGCGGCTCTCATGTTGCTAATTTTTCAAAAGAAAATGAGGGTCCAAATAAGCCAAAGGGTGCGAAAACCTTACTTTCCGGGTTACCAGTCAAAGTTTCTGTCTTGGCAAAGGGGCTGAGTCGGAGGAAATAGTTACCTCTTCTTCCACGGCTTGGCTGGCCCCCGTGTCCTCATGGCAATAGTTAGTGTCAATAAGATAGTTGAAAAATTGGCCAAGGGAGCCAAGGGCTACCTCCGACTCAGAAACATCATCCAGCTAGAATATGTCAGATGCAATCTTCTTTTCCTTGGGCTTCCGGGTCGTTCTCCTGGCGGCTGTGGCAGCGGCCCTAGCCTTCTTGGCAACTTCATGATCATACTTGGCCTTCCAGAAATTAGATTTGTCCTATAAGCAAATAAACGGGTTAAAAAGTCATCTAAGTATTTAAACTACCGAGGAAAACACAAAAAAGAGAAGGAGGTCAAGAAGTTACCTCTGGTGCCGGGTTAAGTTTGTAGAAGGGGTTTAATCCAACCTTACTGCAGTCCTCGTATTTGCTGTTCACGAGGATGGTTGACATTGGGACAATGTCTTCTTCAGTTAATTGTACAGAGTTATAGCGTAGAGAGTCACCTCGGCCTCCGCCATATTTATACATCAACTTGGATCGACGGCTTAGAGGGATGACCCACCATGAGATCCAGCAATGGATCAGGTCAACTCTGGTTAAACCATTTCCCAATAAAGCTTGATTCCTTTTGATAGATGGGATAAGCTTCTCGCGTTCAACAGTAGTAAATTTGTCAGGGAGCACAAACTTGGAATCAAGACACTCCACGCGATAACCCGGCAGTAGTTTTTCATCAGTTGGTGATATATCTTGGTAGTAGAACCAGGTTTGGTTCCAATATTTGGGATGGCTTGGTAAGACCACTAAAGGAAAAACGGCACCCTGTCGGCGTTGAATTAAGATTCCTCCTAGCTCCAAGCTAGGCCCGTTGGTGCACTCATTCTGGTGGTTCAAATAAAAGTACTCTCTGAAGAGCTCCATAGTCGGTTCTTCTTGAAGATATACCTCACAAAGAACTTGAAAATTGCAGATTTTGGATATAGAGTT
Organism: Triticum aestivum; assembly: GCF_018294505.1. Lineage (NCBI taxonomy): Eukaryota > Viridiplantae > Streptophyta > Magnoliopsida > Poales > Poaceae > Triticum > Triticum aestivum. The sequence continues at coordinate 519,943,894 of NC_057803.1, read as the reverse complement.
GGGTCCAAGATCTTGTCGATGCAGCTTGAAAAAATGTAGAACATCTCGGAAGAACTTTGAGCCGGGTGGTGAGAAGCCCCGGTTCATGTGATCAGTGAAAACGATAACTTCACCATCTTTGGGCTGAGGCCGTTCTTCATCCGGGTCAGGAGCGCGATAAGACATAATGTTTTTATCTGGCAAAAATCCAATGGTGACAAATTATTTCAAGGTATCCTCAGTAACTATGGAAGGGACCCAGTTACAGACTGTTGGCACTTTTGACGGCATGATGGAAAAAGGGCAAGCTGAAAAGAAAATAATTTGCCGGTTCAATTTATTGGTGGAGTTATAGGGTCATGATTATAGTACAGATGAGTAATGGCGGCTTAAGTAAGGGCTAATGATATATAAAGAAAAAATGAGCCGGAGTCATAAGCCGCCATGACTAAAAATATTTCGAAAGGTTGCCTGAGTCAGAATTGACTAAGTACTGAGAAAAATAGGTTTCACAAGTGGTTGCTATTATTTTGGATCAAAATGGCTCAAAAAGGGAAATAAATCTAGACCTAAATACCAGCACAGAGGAGTTCATCAGTTCTAAGGAGATCTTTGTACAAGAAGAAAGGGATCTGTTAGCCTCTGAAATGGATGTAAAACAACTACCACATAGATTTTATATTTCTTTTAGATCAAAGGAGAGGTGCAGTGGAGAAGCTGAAAGGAATCTACGACGAACAGCAAAGAACACAAGAAAGAAACCTCCCGAAGCCTAATGCAGATCTATGGGGTGAGAAGGCGAGAGCTTACGGGTGTGGAGCTGCTGCGGAGGATCACTGCCGTTCTCTGGACAGACTCAGGGTGATGCAGCAACCGGAGTTGAGGACGACGGTGCGCTGCAGCGGCGGCGGAGCTCGAGCGGCAGAGAAGTCGCGAGAGGAAGAAGAAGAAAGAGGAAGGACCGGCTGTGCCTACTTATAAGGGGATAAGTGAAAGGGCAGGCGCGAAAAATCGAGGAAGACCGAAGTAATGATTATCCAGCTAAATGGATGCCTCGATTTTCGGAAAACATTTAAGGTAAGGATCCATTGAAGATGACGTCATGGCGGTTTTCCAAATTTTCTGAAGATGACGTCATGGCGGGTTACAGAGCTTTTACAGAACAGCAGAAGATGGATTTCGTCTAAGTGTTGGAGGTTGGGAATATGACTACTAGGTATGACCTGCCCAGGAGGGACCGTGTCAATCTTCATGGCGGGTTATTAAAAGAAGCCCAGTGAATATACAAGGCGACGGGTTATTATAAGACTTGTAGTAGGCCCAAGCCCAGAGGCGGCTTAAGGCCCGTAATGGTAAACCGCCATGTATAATTAAGACTTGTAAAGAAAGGCATGTAAAAGAAGTCACCGAGCCGGACATGTTGTATGAGCCGGCCGGGACTCTGTAGGCCGCCAGGCGTCCACCCGTGTATATAAGGGGACGACCCGACGGCGGCTTAGGGTAAGAGACAACAGATCGAGAAGCCAAGCTAGCGTATTTCGCTCCTTGGTCATCGAAACCTAGCAATACCACATCAACTGGATTAGGCTTTACCATCACCGCAAGGGGCCGAACCAGTATAAACCTCTAGTGTCCTTTGTCCCAATTAACCCCTTTAAGCTTCCTAGTTGCGATGGCTCCACGACTAAGTCCTTCCACTAGGACATCTGCCGTGACAATTCCACGATAGTTTTGTCGATCCAAAAGGTGCTAACAAAGTGTGCAAGCTCCAGCGATCCATTTATGGACTGGTGCAAGCCTCTCGGAGTTTGAATATATGCTTTGATAGTATGATCAAAGCATATGGTTTTATACAAACATTTGGAGAAGCCTATATTTACAAGAAAGTGAGTGGGAGCTCTGTAGCATTTCTGATATTATATGTGGATGACACATTGCTGATCGGAAATGATATTGAATTTCTGAATAGCATAAAAGGATACTTGAATAAGAATTTTTCAATGGAAGACCTCGGTGAAGCTGCTTATATATTAGGCATCAAGATCCATAGAGATAGATCAAGACGCTTAATTGGACTTTCACGAAGCACATACCTTGATAAAGTTTTGAAGAAGTTCAAAATGGATCAAGCAAAGAAAGGGTTCTTGCCTGTGTTACAAGGTGTGAAGTTGAGTCAGACTCAATGCTCGACCACTTCAGAAGATAGAGAGAAAATGAAAGTCATTCCCTATGCTTTAGCCATAGGTTCTATCATGTATGCAATGATGTGTACCGAACCTGATGTGTGCCTTGCTATCAGTTTCCTTATATCATGACAGCGGTCAAGAACATCCTGAAATACATGAAAAAGGAGTAAGGATATGTTTCTCGTTTATGGAGGTGACAAAGAGCTGGTCGTAAACGGTTACGTCGATGCAAGCTTTGACACTGATCTAGATGACTCTAAGTCACAAACCGGATGCATATTTTTATTCAATGGTGGAGCTGTCAGTTGGTGCAGTTCCAAGCAGAGCGTCGTGGCGGGATCTACGTGTGAAGCAGAGTACATAGGTGCTTCAGAAGCAGCAAATGAAGGAGTCTTGATGAAGGAGTTCATATCCAATCTAGGTGTCATACCTTGTGCATCGGGTCCAATAAAAATCTTTTGTGACAATACTGGTGCAATTGCCTTGGATAAGGAATCCAGATTTCACAAGAGAACCAACCACATCAAGAGACGCTTCAATTCCATCCGTGATCAAGTCAAGGAGGGAGACATAGAGATTTGCAAGATACATACAGATCTGAATGTTACAGACCCGTTCACTAAGCCTCTCTCACGAGCAAAACATGATCAGCACCAAGACTCCATGGGTGTTAGAATCATTACAATGTAATCTAGATTATTGACTCTAGTGCAAGTGGGAGACTGAAGGAAATATGCCCTAGGTGCAATAATAAAGTTGTTATTTATATTTCCTTATATCATGATAAATGTTTATTATTCATGCTAGAATTGTATTAACCGGAAACTTAGTACATGTGCGAATACATAGACAAATAGAGTGTCACTAGTATGCCTCTACATGACTAGCTCGTTTATCAAAGATGGTTAAGTTTCCTAGACACGGACAAAGAGTTGTCATTTGATGAACGGGATCACATCATTAGAGAATGATGTGATTGACTTGAAGCATCCGTTAGCTTAGCACTTTGATTGTTTAGTTTACTGCTATTGCTTTCTCCATAACTTATACATGTTCCTATGACTATGAGATTATGCAACTCCCGAATACCGGAGGAACACTTAGTGTGCTATCAAACGTCACAACATAACAGGGTGACTATAAAGATGCTCTACAGGTGTCTCCGATGGTGTTTGTTGAGTTGGCATAGATCGAGATTAGGATTTGTCACTCCGTGTATCAGAGAGGTATCTCTGGGCACTCTCGGTAATGCACATCACTATAAGCCTTGCAAGCAATGTGACTAATGAGTTAGTTAGTTACGAGATGTTGCATTATGGAACGAGTTAAGAGACTTGCCGGTAACGAGATTGAACTTGGTATTAAGATACCGACGATCGAATCTCGGGCAAGTAACATACCGATGACAAAGGGAACAACGTATGTTGTTATGCGGTTTGACCGATAAAGATCTTCGTAGAATATGCAGGAACCCATATGAGCATCCAGGTTCCGCTATTGATTATTGACCGGAAGTGAGTCTCGGTCATGTCTACATAGTTCTCGAACCCGTAGGGTCCGCACGCTTAACGTTCAGTATTATGAGTTTATGTGTTTGGATGTATGGAAGGTAGTTCAGAGTCCCGGATGTGATCACGGGCATGACGAGGAGTCTCTAAATGGTCGAGACATAAAGATCAATATATTGGAAGGCTATGTTTGGACATCGGAATGGTTCCAGATGAGTTCGAGCATTTAGCGGAGTACCATGGGGTTACCGGAACCCCCCAGGGAGTCAATGGGCCTTAGTGGGAGAGAGGAGGAGTCGGCCAAGGTGGAGGGCGCGCCCCAAGCCCAATCCGAATTGGGTGGGGGGGGCTCCCCCTATCCTTCCCTCTCTCTCCCCCTTCCTTTCTCTCCTACTCCAACTAGTGAAGGGGGAATCCTACTCCCACCGGGAGTAGGACTCCCCCTTGAGGCACCCCATAGAGGGCCGGCCCTCCCCCTCCTCCACTCCTTTTTATATGAGGGAGGGGGCACCCCATAGACACACAAGTTGATTGTTTAGCCGTGTGCGGTGCCCCCTCCATACATTTCCACCTCGATCATATCGTTGTAGTGCTTAGGCAAAGCCCTGCATCTGTAACTTCATCATCACCATCATCACGCCGTCGTGCTGACGAAACTCTCCCTCGACCTCAGCTGGATCTAGAGTTCGTGGGATGTCACTGAGCTGAACGTGTGCATATCACGGAGGTGCCGTACCTTCGGTGCTAGGATCGGTCAGATCGTGAAGACGTATGACTACATCAACTGCGTTGTCATAACGCTTCCACTTACGGTCTACGAGGGTATGTAGACAACTCTATCCCCTCTCATTACTATACATCACCTAGATGGATCTTGCGTGTGCGTAGGATTTTTTTTGAAATTACTGCGTTCCTCAACACCGTGTTGGTCCTGCCTAGCAATGGCGATGTTTTTACGCCGTTACCTTGTTGAAGGCATTGCTCGGATATGCTCGGACTATTTCTTCAGGGTGAAAACCTAGATTCTGACCTTAGGTGGTTGGATCCGGCGATGGCGGCTATTCAGCATCGCTCCCTTCCTTAAGGTGTTGCTGTTGAAAAATCTCGTTGTCCGTTTGGTGTAATAACTTGGTTGGTGCGTGAAAGAACATGCGGTGCCCCCATGTTTGGTTTTGGTAATTGATGACAATCTCTATGGACTAATGGTTGCATTGAGTTATATTTGAAGGATTTGTCCATAGGCATGTCTTGAAGTCCATGTGTTGGTTTCAAGGAGTTTATGTGTTGACCAAGTTGCTCTTAAGGAATTATCCAAAGATTGGTCATGTGAGAGTTGAGCTTATTGCAAGCATGTCTTGGAGAAGAAGATTGTGTGATCATTCATGTCTACCTTCAAGACATCATCCAAATGAAGAGAGTTGGAAAGATTCAAGGTTGATCAAGATTAAGTCAAGAGTGAATCGAGTTGATCAACACACAAAGCGTACAAGATTCAAGGTTGAAAGATTCAAGCATTTTCCATTACGCTTTGAATGCTAACCCATGGTATTCGTGAGAGTTCTTTGTGGGGTTAGGTTGCGGTGTGCAAGTTCAGGTGGAGCATCACGAAGAGATAAAATGCTTGAAGCTTCCCGTCCATTGTGGTGACAATGGATTTGTGAAGATGTGTGGAAGAGTGGCTCACCCATGGTGGAGTATGGGGGAGCAATCAACTAGTCTTCATCGAGCCAACACAATCAAGAAAGGTGGTCCAACTTGAGGGAGTTAAGATCGTCATCATCTAGCTCAAGTGGACCATGTGCAAGGCAAAGGTTTGCCCTTGATAGGTTTTCTATTTTACCGGTCTCATGGTGGTAGTTGGGAGACCGGGTTATAGGATTGATTGTCGTACTATCAAGGGGGGCTCTCGATGAGTAGCTTGATCATAACGTTCATAGAGAGCTCAAATCACTGCATCCTTGCATCATCTTTCTTGGTTCTTGTTTGGTTCTCTTTGTGAGTTTTGGAGCTTATGGTCATCTTGATGACAAGCTCGAGTTCATCGAAAATGGAGTTCACTTGCATCTTCTATGATGTTTTCAATGTTGGAGGTTATGCCTGATGTCTACTACACAACCTTCTTCTTGTAGACGTTGTTGGGCCTCCAAGTGCAGAGGTTTGTAGGACAGTAGCAAATTTCCCTCAAGTGGATGACCTAAGGTTTATCAATCCGTAGGAGGCGTAGGATGAAGATGGTCTCTCTCAAGCAACCCTGCAACCAAATAACAAAGAGTCTCTTGTGTCCCCAACACACCCAATACAATGGTAATTCATATAGGTGCACTAGTTCGGCGAAGAGATGGTGATACAAGTGGTATATGGATAGTAGATAATAGTTTTTGTAATCTGAAATAATAAAAACAGCAAGGTAGCAAGTGATAAAAGTGAGCGTAAACGGTATTGCAATGATGGTAAACAAGGCCTAGGGTTCATACTTTCGCTAGTGTAAGTTCCCTCAACAATACTAACATAATTGGATCACATAACTATCCCTCAACATGCAACAAAGAGTCACTCCAAAGTCACTAATAGCAGAGAACAAACGAAGAGATTATGGTAGGGTACGAAACCACCTCAAAGTTATTCTTTCCAATCAATCCGTTGGGCTATTCCTATAAGTGTCACAAACAGCCCTAGAGTTCGTACTAGAATAACACCTTAAGACATAAATCAACCAAAACCCTAATGTCACCTAGATACTCCAATGTCACCTCAAGTATCCGTGGGCATGATTATACGATATGCATCACACAATCTCAGATTCATCTATTCAACCAACACAAAGGACCTCAAAGAGTGCCCCAAAGTTCTACCGGAGAATCACGGCGAAAACATGTGCCAACCCCTATGCATAGGTTCATGGGTGGAACCCGCAAGTTGGTCACCAAAACATACATCAAGTGGCATGTGGTATCCCATTGTCACCACAGATATCCACGGCAATACATACATCAAGTGTTCTCAAGTCTTTAAAGACTCAATCCAATAAGATTACTTCAAAGGGGAAACTCGATTCATTACAAGAGAGAAGAGGGGGAAGAAACATCATAGGATCAAAATATAATAGCAAAGCTCGCGATACATCAAGATCGTATCATCTCAAGAACACGAGAGAGAGAGAGAGAGAGAGATCAAACACATAGCTACTGGTACATACCCTCAGCACCGAGGGAGAACTACTCCCTCCTCGTCATGGAGAGCACCGGGATGATGAAGATGGCCACCGGTGAGGGTTCCCCCCTCGGGCAGGGTGCCGGAATGGGTCTAGATTGGTTTTCGGTGGCTACGGAGGCTTCTGGCGGCGGAACTCCCGATCTATGTTGCGTTCTGGACGTTTTAGGTCACGTGGGTATATATGGGTGCAGGGAGGACGTCGGAGGAGCCACGGGGGTCCCACAAGACAGGGAGGAGCCACGGGGGTCCCACGTCGGAGGAGCCACCCTCTTGAGCACCTCGTGTCTCCCCGGACGTGGGGTACAAGTCCATCAGGTGTGTTTCCTTCCAAAAATAACTTCTCCAACTGATTTCGTTCCGTTTCGACTCCGTCTGATATTCCTTTTCTTCGAAACACTGAAATAGGCATAAAACAACAAATCTGGGCTGGGCCTCCGGTTAATAGGTTAGTCCCAAAAGTAATATAAAAGTGGATAATAAAGCCCAATATTGCCAAAAACAGTAGATAATATAGCATGGAGCAATCAAAAATTATAGATACGTTGGAGACGTATCAAGCATCCCCAAGCTTAATTCCTGCTCGTCCTCGAGTAGGTAAATGATAAAAACAGAATTTTTGATGCGGAGTGCTACTTGGCATAATTTCAATGTAATTCTTCTTAATTGTGGTATGAATATTCAGATTAGAAAGATTCAAGACAAAAGTTTATATTGACATAGAAAATAATAATACTTCAAGCATACTAACAAAGCAATCATGTCTTCTCAAAATAACATGGCCAAAGAAAGTTATCCCTACAAAATCATATAGTCTGGCTATGCTCCATCTTCCCCACACAAAGTATTTAAATCATGCACAACCCCGATGACAAGCCAAGCAATTGTTTCATACTCTAACTTTTTCAAAAAAAATTCAATCTTCACACAATACATGAGCATGAGCCATGGATATAGCATTATAGGTGGAATAGAATGGTGGTTGTGGAGAAGATAAAAAGGAGAAGATAGTCTCACATCAACTAGGCGTATCAATGGGCTATGGAGATGCCCATCAATAGATATCAATGTGAGTGAGTAGGGATTGCCATGCAACGGACGCACTAGAGCTATAAATGTATGAAAGCTCAAAAAGAAACTAACTGGGTGTGCATCCAACTTGCTTGCTCATGAAGACCTAGGGCATTTTGAGGAAGCCCATCATTGGAATATACAAGCCAAGTTCTATAATGAAAGATTCGCACTAGTATATGAAAGTGACAACGTAGGAGACTCTCTATCATGAAGATCATGGTGCTACTTTGAAGCACAATATATGAGACTCGCTATATCATGCTGCTACTTTGAAGCACAAGTGTGGAAAAAAGGATAGTAGCATTACCCCTTTTTATTTATTTTCTTTTTTTGGGCCTTTAATTTTTTTATTTGGCCTTTCTCTTTTTTTTTATTTGGGACAATGCTCTATTGAATGATGATCATCACACTTCTATTTATTTACAACTCAATGATTACAACTCGATACTAGAACAAAGTATGACTCTATATGAATGCCTCCGGCGGTGTACCGGGATGTGCAATGATGCATGAGTGACATGTATGAAAGAATTATGAACGGTGGCTTTACCACAAATATGATGTCAACTACATGATCATGCAAAGCAATATGACAATGATGGAGCGTGTCATAATAACGGAATGGTGGAAAGTTGCATGGCAATATATCTCGAAATGGCTATGGAAATGCCATAATAGGTAGGTATGGTGGCTGTTTTGAGGAAGGTATATGGTGGGTTTATGTTACCGGCGAAAGTTGCGCGGTACTAGAGAGGCTAGCAATGGTGGAAGGGTGAGAGTGCGTATAATCCATGGACTCAACATTAGTCATAAAGAACTCACATGCTTATTGCAAAAATCTATTAGTTATCGAAACAAAGTACTACGCGCATGCTCCTAGGGGGATAGATTGGTAGGAAAAGACCATCGCTCGTCCCCGACCGCCACTCATAAGGAAGACAATCAATAAATAAATCATGCTCCGACTTCGTCACATAACGGTTCACCATACGTGCATGCTACGGGAATCACAAACTTCAACACAAGTATTTCTCAAATTCACAACTACTCAACTAGCATGACTCTAATATCACCATCTCCATATCTCAAAACAATCATCAAGCATCAAACTTCTCTTAGTATTCAACACACTCATAAGAGAATTTTTATTACATATTAGGATTTTTAAGCAATTACCATGATATTTAAGACTCTCAAAATAATATAAGTGAAGCATGAGAGTTCATCTATTTATTCAAAATAAAACTACCACCATGCTCTAAAAGATATAAGTGAAGCACTAGAGCAAATGAAAAACTAATCCGAAAGATATAAGTGAAGATCAATGAGTAGTCGAATAATTATGCAACTATGTGTAGACTCTCTAACATTTAATAATTTCAGATCTTGGTATTTCATTCAAACAGCAAGCAAAGCAAAATAAAATGACATCTAAGAATAGCAAACATCATGTGAAGAAGCAAAAACTTAGGATCAACCGATACTAACCGATAATTGTTGAAGAAGAAAGGTGGGATGCCAACCGGGGCATCCCCAAGCTTAGACGCTTGAGACTTCTTGAAATATTATCTTGGGGTGCCTTGGGCATCCCAAGCTTGAGCTTTTGTGTCTCCTTAATTCCTCTCATATCACGGTCTCCCTAAATCTCAAAAGCTTCATCCACACAAAACTCAACAAGGACTCGTGAGATAAGTTAGTATAAACCATTGCCAAAACTTATCATACTCTACTGTAGAAAATCACTAAAATTATTATTCAACATTTCATACTAAATGCCTCTGCATATTTAATAGTCCTATCCTCAAATAGAATCATCAAAGAAGCAAACATATGCAAACAATGCAAACATAACAGCAATCTGCCTAAACAGGATAGTCTGTAAAGAATGCTGCAACATCCATACTTCCCTAGCTCCAAAAATTATGAAAGAAAATTCCCACTGTAGTAAATTTATCATAGCTTAATATTCAAAAGATTTCAACATTTTATCACATTCTGACTTTTCTAGGGAATTATTGCAACAGCGGTAAACTTTCTGTTTTCAAACAGCAACATGTATACTTGTAACATAGGCATAGTAAAGGCTATCAATGCCACTTTTATTGAAACAAAAGATGCAAAACATTGTTATAAATAACAGAAAGAAAATCCTAACAAAATAAATTGACGCTCCAAGCAAAACACATATCATGTGGCGAATAAAAATATAGATCCAAGTAAAGTTACCGATGAACGAAGACGAAAGAGGGGATGCCTTCCGGGGCATCCCCAAGCTTAGGCTCTTGGTTATCCTTGAATATTACCTTGGGGTGCCTTGGGCATCCCCAATCTTAGGCTCTTTCCAATCCTTATTCCATAGTCCATCGAATCCTTACCCAAAACTTGAAAACTTCACAACACAAAACTTAACAGAAAACTCGTAAGCTCCGTTAGTATAAGAAAGTAAATCACCACTTCAAGGTACTGTAATGAACTCATTATTTATTTATATTGGTGTTAAACCTAATGTATTCCAACTTCTCTATGGTTTATAAACTATTTTACTAGCCACATATTCATCAAAATAAGCAAACAACACATCGAAAACAGAATCTGTCAAAAACAGAACAATCTGTAGTAATCTGGGTCAAACATATACTTCTGGAACTCATACAATTCTCAAATAAATCACCTTCAAAAATAATTAACTAAATATCACTCTCCAAATAAAAATGGCAGCAATTCTCGTGAGCGCTAAAGTTTCTGTTTTTTACAGCATGATCAACAAGACTCTCCCCAAGTCTTCCCAAAGGTTCTACTTGGCACAAACACTAATTAAAAGCATAAAACAACAAATAAACAGAGGCTAGATGAATTATTTATTACTAGACAGGAACAAAAAGCAAGGATCTAAAATAAAATTGGGTTGCCTCCCAACAAGCGCTATCGTTTAATGCCCCTAGCTAGGCATGATGATTTCAATGATGCTCACATAAAGGATAAGAATTGTAACATAAAGAGAGCATCATGAAGAATATGACTAGCACATTTAAGTCTAACGTACTTCCTATGCATAGGGATTTTGTGAGCAAACAACTTATGGGGACAAGAATCAACTTGCATAGGAAGGTAAGACAAGCATAACTTCAAAATTTTAAGCACATAGAGAGGAAACTTGATATTATTGCAATTCATACAAGCATATATTCCTCCCTCATAATAATTTTCAGTAGCATCATGAATGAATACAACAATATAACCAGCACCTAAAGCGTTCTTCTCATGGTCTACAAGCATAGAAAATTTACTACTCTGTACACAAGCAAAATTCTTCTCATGAATAATAGTGGGAGCAAACTCAACAAAATAACTATCATGTGATTGAAAATTAAGATCAAGATGACAAGTTTCATGGTTATCATTATTCTTTAAAGCATACGTGTCATCACAATAATCATCATAGATAGGAGGCATGCTTTCATCATAACAAATTTGCTCATCAAAACTTGGGGGACAAAAAAATATCATCTTCTTCAAACGTAGCTTCCCCAAGCTTGTGGCTTTGCATATCATTAGCATCATAGATATTCAAGGAATTCATACTAACAACATTGCAATCATGCTCATCATTCAAATATTTAGTGCCAAACATTTTATAGATTTCTTCTTCTAGCACTTGAGCACAATTATCCTTTCCATCATACTCACGAAAGATATTAAAAAGGTGAAGCGTATGAGACAAACTCAATTCCATTTTTTATAGTTTTCTTTTATAAACTAAACTAGTGATAAAACAAGAAACTAAAAGACTCGATTGGAAGATCTAAAGATATACCTTCAAGCACTCACCTCCCCGGCAACGGCGCCAGAAAAGAGCTTGATGTATACTACACAACCTTCTTCTTGTAGACGTTGTTGGGCCTCCAAGTGCAGAGGTTTGTAGGACAGTAGCAAATTTCCCTCAAGTGGATGACCTAAGGTTTATCAATCCGTAGGAGGCGTAGGATGAAGATGGTCTCTCTCAAGCAACCCTGCAACCAAATAACAAAGAGTCTCTTGTGTCCCCAACACACCCAATACAATGGTAATTCATATAGGTGCACTAGTTCGGCGAAGAGATGGTGATACAAGTGGTATATGGATAGTAGATAATAGTTTTTGTAATCTGAAATAATAAAAACAGCAAGGTAGCAAGTGATAAAAGTGAGCGTAAACGGTATTGCAATGATGGTAAACAAGGCCTAGGGTTCATACTTTCGCTAGTGTAAGTTCCCTCAACAATACTAACATAATTGGATCACATAACTATCCCTCAACATGCAACAAAGAGTCACTCCAAAGTCACTAATAGCAGAGAACAAACGAAGAGATTATGGTAGGGTACGAAACCACCTCAAAGTTATTCTTTCCAATCAATCCATTGGGCTATTCCTATAAGTGTCACAAACAGCCCTAGAGTTCGTACTAGAATAACACCTTAAGACACAAATCAACCAAAACCCTAATGTCACCTAGATACTCCAATGTCACCTCAAGTATCCGTGGGCATGATTATACGATATGCATCTCAGATTCATCTATTCAACCAACACAAAGGACCTCAAAGAGTGCCCCAAAGTTCTACCGGAGAATCATGACGAAAACGTGTGCCAACCCCTATGCATAGGTTCATGGGTGGAACCCGCAAGTTGGTCACCAAAACATACATCAAGTGGCATGTGGTATCCCATTGTCACCACAGATATCCACGGCAATACATACATCAAGTGTTCTCATGTCTTTAAAGACTCAATCCGATAAGATTACTTCAAAGGGGAAACTCGATTCATTACAAGAGAGAAGAGGGGGAAGAAACATCATAGGATCCAAATATAATAGCAAAGCTCGCAATACATCAAGATTGTATCATCTCAAGAACACGAGAGAGAGAGAGATCAAACACATAGCTACTGGTACATGCCCTCAGCCCCGAGGGAGAACTACTCCCTCATCGTCATGGAGAGCACTGGGATGATGAAGATGGCCACCGGTGAGGGTTCCCCCCTCCGGCAGGGTGCCGGAATGGGTCTAGATTGGTTTTCGGTGGCTACGGAGGCTTCTGGCGGCGGAACTCCCGATCTATGTTGCGTTCTAGAAATTTTAGGTCACGTGGGTATATATGGGTGCAGGGAGGACGTCGGAGGAGCCACGAGGGTCCCACGAGACAGGGGGTGCGCCCTAGGGGGGGCGCCCCCACTCTCGTGAGCACCTCGTGTCTCCCCTGACGTGGGGTCCAAGTCCATCAGGTGTGTTTCCTTCCAAAAATAACTTCTCTAGCTGATTTCGTTCCATTTCGACTCCATCTGATATTCCTTTTCTTCGAAACACTGAAATAGGCATAAAACAACAAATCTGGGATGGGCCTCCGGTTAATAGGTTAGTCCCAAAAGTAATATAAAAGTGGATAATAAAGCCCAATATTGCCCAAAATAGTAGATAATATAGCATGGAGCAATCAAAAATTATAGATACATTGGAGACGTATCAATGCCCGTTCTTCTCTGTTGGAGGTTTCGCTATTTTGATGCTACTTGTCGTCTTGTATCCAACAAGGTTGAGTTTGCTCAATTCGGAGCTCATTTGCAGAAGTTATGGCAGTTCTGGTTTTATTGGATCCGTCTGTTGTCTTTACCTGCATTTTGAAGGCATCCAAGTGCTAAATCCTCTGTGGCGTGCGGTAGTACTACTCAAGGGAGCGATAGTACCATAGGGGCCAGTGGTAGTACCGCTCCTGGCGAGAGGTAGTACCGCTGCCTCTAGCCCAGAATGCTGGCGCGCATGAAAGTAGGCGCGGAAGTAATTTTTTTACTTCGGCGCCCTACGCGGTAGTATCGCTCCTAGTGAGAGGTAGTACCGCTGGCTCGTGTCCTGGCGCTGTTGCATGCGGTAGTAGGCGCGGATGTAATTTTTTACATCCGCCCTTACGCGGTAGTACCGCTCCCTGTGAGCGGTAGTACCGTGCTGACTTTTTCTCGTAGCTAGATCCAACGGTTGTAGGCGCGGTAGTTTTTCTTTTCATCCGTGGTCACACGGTAGTACCGCAAGGGCAGACGGTAGTACCGCTCCTGCAGTAGTACCGCCCTGTTGCCCCGTTGCAGTGTTGTTTCATTTGGCTTCTGCCTCCCTAGCGGTAGTACCGCTCGGTGCGGCGGTGAGGATAACAGTTGGGTTTCCCCCTCTTATAAAAGGGGGTCTTCTTCCCCAATGAACCTTATCCTTCAAGCTCGTGTTCCTCCCCCATTGTTGACCTTCTTAGAGCTTGCTAAGTCTCAATCCCTCCATGGATTCTTGCTAGTTTTTGAGGGAAAAGAGAGAGGAGATCTAGATCCACATTTCCACCAATCACTTTCTCCTCTATGTGAGGGGAACCCCTTGGATCTAGATCTTGGAGTTCTTGGTGTTCTCCTTCTTGTTCTTCCTCTCATTTTCCTCTCTAGCATTAGTTGCTTCGGTGGGATTTGAGAGAGAAGGACTTGGGCACTCCGTGTGCCCTTGCCATTGCATTTGGTGCATCGGTTTGAGTTCTCCACGTGATACATGAAAGTTGCAAGTGGAGAAGCTTATTACTCTTGGGTGCTTGGTACCCTTGAGCTTGTTCCTCTTGGGTGCTTGGGCGCCCTAGACGGTTGGTGGTGTTCAGAGCTCAATCATTATGGTGTAAAGCTCCGAGCAAGCGTCGGGGTCTCCAATTAGGTTGTGGAGATCACCCCGAGCAAGTTGACGGGTTTCGGTGACCGCCCCCCAAGGGTTGCCAAAGTGTACGGGTTCGGTGACCGCCCCCAAGGGTTGCCATTTGTACGGGTTAGGTGACCGCCCTCAAGGGTCCCTTAGTGGAATCACGGCATCTTGCATTGTACGAGGGCGTGAATACATTACGGTGGCCCTAGTGGCTTCTTGGGGAGCATTGTGCCTCCACACCGCTCCAAACGGAGATTAGCATCCGCAAGGGTGTGAACTTAGGGATACATCACCGTCTCCACGTGCCTCGGTTATCTCATACCCGAACCCTTTACTTATGCACTTTACTTTGTGATTGCCATATTGTTTCTTGTCATATATCTTGCTATCACTTAGTTTTTTATCTTGCTTAGCATAAGTTGTTGGTGCACATAGGTGAGCCTAGTTGTTTTAGGTTTTGTGCTTGAAAAATTAACTGCTAGGTTTATTCCGCATTTGTTCAAGCCTAAACCATAATTATTTTAAAATGCCTATTCACCCCCTCTAGGCGACATCCATGATCTTTCAGTGCGGATATGGTCGATGTAGTTTGCCGATTATGGATTTGATCGCTTCAGGTTTTTTTCTCTCACCTATGCATAGCTTTGGTCTTGTATGACTTTGCTATTTGTTGGTGCGTTCTTGTCTGCGTGTGTTGGTGTTGACTATGTGCATCCTAGCTATGTAGAGATTGGTGTGCTCATTGTGTTTGTATCTTCTTGATGCTCCATTTTGAGCCAATAAAATTCACCCTTTGTTGAAAAATTAGAATTGAGAACGCTCTTTATTCCCTCCAGAGCAGAGATATCTCATCATGCGCACCCGGACCGAAAAGAGGCTATTCGTCCTTGACAAAGAGAAAAGAGTGGTTCTTCGTCCGTGTAGTCCAGATGATAGAACTGAAAGAAAAATAATTAAGTCAGCATATAGTTTTGAGATGGACTGTGCTAATATCCATATGTATGGACTATCAGTGATAGACCCGGATGATTCATCTATGGTCGCTTGGCTGTTGTTGGTGAGTGTTGATTTCTCGTTATTTTTTTAATACAAAAAATAAACACATCCAGTCTAATCTTTTCTCTAATAGCTGCATACATGCATATAGGACAAAACTGCTGATGTCATCAAAGATTCCATCAAATTTAGAACTTTTAAAATGTTTTGTAGGTCAAATCGCCGCTCCGATTGAAAAACTGTTTTCACATAAAAGATTTGTCGCGACGATAGCTTCGAAACTAGATCCCATGTTGGTATATTTTGATGACTTTTTTTTCGGGTCAAAAGTTAACACACCTAGGCTAAATAAGTTATCACCTCTATGATACGTCAGTTACCATCCTGTTTACACAGAAATCACCAAGGCATGAAAATGGCTCCTCCAACATTCTTTTCACATGCAAATGCATTAGAGCACATGAAAGTAGATGTCATTCTAGATTCTCGCCATCTCAAAACTGTAAAAGAAATTATAGATCAAACCGTCGTTTCAGGTTGAAAAATTGTTTTCACATAAAAAATTTGGCGCAACGAGAACTTCCAAACTAGATCTCATGTTGGCATGTTTTGATCACTTTTTTGGTCAAAAAGTTACCGTAAAGTTATCATTTATGTTATAAGTATATTAACATCTTATTGATGAAGAAGTGACCGGAGCTGTGTTTTCAACGGCTTCTTTCCTCCTGGTCAACGTTACCGTGGTATTTGTACCTAAGTTATCAGTTCGTCGTGCATATATTACCGTGCTATTTTGCATAGAAGTAATTGGGGTATATTTCAACAAATTTTTATTCCGGTCTAAAGTTACTAGGGTGTTTGTACCTAAATTATCAGGTCTACGATGTGTGATTGACCATATTATTCACACAAAAATTACCGGCGAGGGAGGATATTTCACCAACAGCCTCCCCCCACCACCGCCGCCAATGGTTACCAGGACTAGTATACATAAGTTATCAAGTCTGTGAGGTGTGAGGTACCCATGCTATTCCCATAAACTTACCATGGGGATATTTCATCAACGCCCCCCCTCGCAGGTGCCAAAGTTACCAAGCCAGATGTACATAAGTTATCAGGTCTACGATGTGTGAGCTACCATGTTATTCAGACAAAAGTTACCGAGTGGATGTTTCATCAACTACCCCCTCACCCCCACCCCCGCATGGAAATTAATAGGGTGTTATCAACTTGAGACTCATGAAACTAGATATCATAATGATTGTACGTGAGTTATAGGAGAAATCCAAAGAAAAAGAACAAGAATTGTTTTTCATCTGTTTTCTCATATAGTAGTAAAAAGGTTCAAATACCTTGTTACCTTTTTATAGACAACAGTCAGTAGTTGTTGAAATGGCAAGGATGTTGTGCATAAATTCAACAGGTGCTGGGTTCAAATCCTACAACCAACACTTTTATTTTTCGCACCCCTATTTTCCATATTTTCGAGAGAGAAAAGAAATAGGGGACAGTTGGGCCTCCTATGGAATCGCTTTCTACGTGCGTTCGAACGGTAGCGGAAATAATGGTGACAGAAAAAGAAAAAACGCAGCACGCGAGGGAAAATGGGAGGAGCGACGCTGCGAGATCGGATCGAACGGCAACCGAATTGTATAGATATGTTGCAAAAATCCCGCCGGCAGGATTTTAGCTTTTCCGTTTTGAGATTTTATAGAAAAAAAGAGAAAAATGTGAATCTTAAGTCCAAGTCGTATGCCCATCTCCATAGTGCAACTCTAAATACGAAAATTATTCAAATATTTTTTGGACAAAAGACATTTCCTCCAAAATTTATATTAATTGTAGGAACCTGCGGAAGCGCGCTCGACCCTCCTTCTCACATTTGACGCACTCTAAAATCGCGCGCATGTGTGTACTCGATGCAAAGATAAAGCTCACACAAATAATAGAGGGATTTCCAGACCCTAGGGATGCCTATTCCGAGGAACTGGACCAATGAAATCATCAAGATTTAACCCCCACCTCTCTAATGTAGGCATATAGCATATGTTTTGTGTTACTGTAGTTTAGGTAGCCACTTGCCTAAAGTCGTTTATTAATCATCATCTCATTTAGTGTTTGTTGTTGCTTCTTTAATTGTTGCTTTTAGCTTAGTTTCATTAGTTTAGTTTTTTCCTATCATTATTCCCACTGCCTCATAAGAGCATCTACCACCGGACTTGGCAAATCCGACTCCCTATATGTTCGCGGACATGCCCGGGCATGCCCGCGGGAGCATCCAGACATGTCCTCCTATTTCCGTCCTGGAATCCACATATTTCAAATTCGGACTCTGAAATCCGTGCAAATACATGCACGACGATCATACAAGTCAGTGTCGCACGTAAATAGCAAATGTTGGTTTGAAGCATAGATAGTGTTTACATAAAATTTATTTTAAGTGCCAAACTCAAGCATTGGGTCCTTCGTTGCCATTGTGGGTCCACATGGGTTCCACAAGATTATTGAGTGCATGTGCACCTGCTGATCTCGAAGATTCTGATGCATCTATAGAAAGATCATCAGCTGAGCCGCATCTTGATCTTCCAGGATTTTAACTTGTTCTCCAGGTGCTTCAAAATCATGGGTTTGGGCTACACCATCATCCTCATCCTCGACAATCATATTGTGCAGAATAACACAACATGTTATCAGCTGCCACAAAGTTTTCGATTCCCACGTCATTGCAGCGCTCCGCACAATTCCCCAACGAGCCTGAGGTACACCAAATGCCCTCTCCACATCCTTCGTAACCGCTTCCTGCATTGTTGCAAAGTGGTTCTGTTTATTGCCATGCGGTTCGGATATGGTGTTCACAAATGCCGCCCACTGCGGATAGATACCATCGGCAAGGTAGTATGCCATGTTGTACTCTCGGCCATTGATGGTGTAGTTGCACGGCGGTGAATCCCCATTGCAATGCCTCTCGATCACCGGAGATCGTTGAAGCACGTTGATGTCGTTGTGAGAACCCAACATTTCAAAGAAAGCATGCCAAATCCATAAGTCATGTGATGCCGCCGCTTCTAGTATGATGGTGGCCTCTCTGGTGTGACCTTGATACATTCCCCGCAAACCTTTGGGGCAGTTCTTCCATTGCCAATGCATGCAATCAATTGATCCGAGCATTCTTGGAAACCCCCTTGGCTCTCCAATAGCCAACAACTTCTCCGTGTCCTGCACATTTGGTTCTCTGAGATACTCAGGTCAAAACACCTCCACCACGGCGGGGGCAAACTTGACAGTAGTCTTCAAGCACGTGCTCTCCCTCATCCTGACCATCGCAACAATACTAAGTGCAAGCATCCTCAAAGTAGCCGTGTACTTCTGCTTAGTCGAGAAAGAGAGTTTGCCGCAGCAATCCCTTGTGATCTTGAAGTAGTCGTCGTGTGCCTCCACTCCCTCCATAATGCGCAAAAACAATGGTTTTCACATGTGAAAACGATGACGGAACCATGGATTACCTGGGAAAGTAGGGTTGGGAGCAAAGTAGTCCTTGTGCAGTAGCTTTGCTCCGAACACCCTATCTCGGTTGTTCACTCTTCTCCTTTGATTGAGCCCTTGAATTTGAGAATATGATCCACTCGCCGGTCCATTTCCTCTTGCATGCACATGAGCATAATCATGTCCACTTCTTAGTCCAAATCCGACAATCGAAGAACTCATCTTCAATCATTTGGTCAAACTCTATCGGTCCATACTCCTTGTCCGACGAAGCATCAGAATCCATCGTTTTCCCTAAAAAATCACAAAAAATCTGGTTGGACAATGTGTCGAACACATGAAGCGCAACGCGGAGCCAGAGAGTTGCCAGACATACCGTGGTGCGAGGATGAAATGGCTCTTCTGGAGCTGGCGACGGAGAGCCTGGGAACGGCCGCGGAGCAGGCGAGGTGGCGGAGCGCGAGACGGACGGCGCGGAGGAGGAAGAAGAGAGGAGATTTGGGGTGGGGTCGGGCTATCGGGTCCAATGTGGCGGGCGGGCCCGGGCGCCCCCATATCCGTCCCATATTTGGGCTGGATATGATGGGTGCTGGTCAACTCGGGCATTTGAGGGTCGTTTGAGGGGGCCGTCAGGATAAAAAATCGTGACCGGATAGTGACCGGGCGGCCCACCCGGACGTATGAGGCGGGTTTGAGGCGCTTGCTACTTCTTGAGCTTGCGTTGGCTTTTCCCTTGAAGATGAAAGGGTGATGCAACAAAGTAGAGACACGCATTTCCCTTAGTTAATGTAACACCCACTATGCGGCTATATCTCTCACGTGTCCAGGCACGACTTAGAGGCATAATTGCATGGTGGTTTTGTCGCAAGAGGGGTAATCTTCACACAATCCCATGTACTGAATAAGAAAGGGATAAAGAGTTGGCTTACAATCTCCACTTCACACAAATAACAAGTTAAACATACATCATCCAGAGTACAATCAAGGTCCGACTACGGAACCAAAATAAAAGAAGACAACCCAAATGCTAGATCCCCGATCGTCCCAACTGGGCACCTCTACTGATCATCCAGAAAAGACACATAACAATGACCAAGATCTTTATCGTGCTCCCACTTGAGCTCGGTTGTGTCACCTGCACTTGTATCATCGGCACCTAGAACTGTTTGGAAGTATCCGTGAGCCACGAGGACTCAACAATATTACACCCGCGAGATCAAGACTATTTAAGCTTATGGGTAGGATAAGGTCATGAGGTGGAGCTGCAGCAAGCGCTAAGCAATATATGGTGGCTAACATATGCAAATAAGAGTAATATGAGAAGCTACACAACAGTCAAAAAGCTATAAGTGATCAAGAAGTTATCCTGAAACTACTTACGTTCAAACATAACACAAGACCGTGTTCACTTCCCGGACTCCGCCGAAAAGAGACCATCACGGCTGCACATGCGGTGGATTCATTTTAATTAAGTCAAGTGTCAAGTTATCTACAATCGGATTTTAACAAATTCCCATCTGCCACATAACCGCGAGCATGGATTTCGAAAGTTTAAACCCTGCAGGGGTGTTCCAACTTAGCCCATCACAAGCTCTCACGATCAATGAAGGATATTCCTTCTCGCGGAATGATCCGATCAGACTCGGAATCCCGGTTACAAGACATTTCGATAATGGCAAAACAAGACCAGCAAGACCACCCGACTGTGCCGACAAATCCCAATAGGAGCTGCACATATCTCGTTCTCAGGGAACACCGGATGAGCAATCCATACAACTAAAACCAGCCCTCAAGTTTCCCCGAGGTGGCGCTTCAAACGGCTCTAGTTTAGACCAACACTCAGAGGAGCACTGGCCC
>NC_057803.1:519910956-519922670 GCF_018294505.1 Triticum aestivum | reverse complement strand
CCTCGGGCTCCGGAAACCCAAGGGAAAGGCTTAGGTGAGGCAAATGTAAAACCAAGGTTGGGCCTTGCTGGAGGAGTTTTATTCAAAGCGAACTGTCAAGGGGGTCCCATAACCCCAACCGCGCTAGGAACACAAAATCAAGGAACATGACACCGATATGACGGAAACTAGGTCGGCAAGAGTGGAACAAAACACCAGGCATAAGGCCGAGCCTTCCACCCTTTACCAAGTATACAGATACATTAAATTAAACAATAGATAATATGATATCCCAAACATATCCATGTTCCAACATGTAACAACCTGCAAGGCACCTGCAACTAGTAATGCTATAAGATGGGTTGAGCAAAAGCGGTAACATAGCCAAACAACGGTTTGCTAGGAAGGTGGGTTAGAGGCTTGACATGCCAACATGGGAGGCATGATAAACAACTGGTAGGTAGCGTGACATAGAGATAGAGCGGACAACTAGAAAGCAAAGATAGAAGTGATATCAAGGGTAACAGTCATCTTGGCTGAGATCACGCAAGGAAGAAGAACGGGTGCATGAAGAAGACAAACGGACGGAGTCGAACGAATCCTCACAACTCCAGAAGGAAACCGAAGCTAATAAGACAAGCAACCCGGAAAGAAGCAAGTAACATGGTAAACACACAAGCATAAACATGGCATGATGCACAATCAAGTATGATGCATGTCCGGTTTAATGAGGCATGACATGGCAAAGTGCACAAACAATACTACAAATTAGGTGGAGCTCAATATGCAATGAGTTTCGTATTGACAAAACACCACATCAATTATTTAGTTCTCTCTCATTTATGTACCCAACAATATTAAATGTTGTTAAACATGGCAAGAGGTGAAGCATATGAAAACTACACATTTAAGCTAGTTTAAATGAGGCCGGAAGCAACAACAACAATTCCGGAAAATCCTCATATGCATATTTCGAATTAGCTACTGTTCTTCCCTCAACATAATTTTAGAGTTGTTAAACATGCAAAGTAATGCCACCAAGTTAATCTATGCATTTTCCTACCCCATATACATATAAAGTTTATTAAATTTGGAGCTACGATTATTAAGTTATGAAATAAATCATTTTAACATGGCATTATGCAAAATAAACACAAACAACATTTTAAACATGGATGAAATTTGGATATTATGGAACTAGATAGAATTCTAAGCAGTTTACATGTTTAAAGTTTTTACATAAGATGCATAGTTCATGAGTTATTATATGCATGAAGTTAGAGGGTTTTTCTGCAAAACAGCAGTGTCAGTGTCAAAACCGGTGGATCTTGGGTAGGGGGTCCCGAACTGTGCGTCTAAGGCGGATGGTAACATGAGGCAGGGGACATGATGTTTACCCAGGTTCGGGCCCTCTTGATGGAGGTAATACCCTACGTCCTACTTGATTGTTCTTGATGATATAAGTATTACAAGAGTTGATCTACCATGAGATCATAGAGGCTAAACCATAGAAGCTAGCCTATGGTATGATTGTCTGTTGCACTACAGACTAAACCCTCCGGTTTATATAGACACCGGAGGGGGCTAGGGTTACACAGAGTTGGTTACAAGGGAGGAGATCTACATATCCATATTGCCTAGCTTGCCTTCCACGCCAAGGAGAGTCCCATCCAGACACGGGACGAAGTGTTCAATCTTGTATATTCATAGTCCAATGGTCCGGCCAAAGGATATAGTCTGGCTGTCCGTAGACCCCATAATCCAGGACTCACTCAGTAGCCCCTGAACCAGGCTTCAACGACGATGAGTCCGGCGCACAGTATTGTCTTCGGCATTGCAAGGTTGGTTCCTCCTCCGATACTCCATAGAAGATTTTGAACACCATAATAGTGTCTGGCTCTGCAAAACAAGTTCCACATACTACTGTAGAGAGAATAATATTCCCACAAATCCAATTTGCTGACACGTTTGACAGCATGACCTCACGTCATGGCCCGGTCATTATTCGAACCATTTTTCTCAACCAGCACCGCACATAACGCGGGGCGGTTTTCTTGACACGTCTTGTCAAAGCAGAGATTGTGTCCCCCTTATTACGGGATTCTCATCAATATGGATGTGGGTAACCCAACCACGCCATCAATTACGGCGCCTGGGGAATAAGCGATTTTACCAGGCAAGTGGGGAGGCGCATCGCCTCCTCCGCCCTTATAAAGGGACAAAGATTCACTCTTTTCACCCACGCCTTCTTCCTCCTTCCTTACCCATTCTCGCACACTCGAGCTCCAACGCCCAAGTTCGCGTCTTTCTTCTTAAACCACTCCAAGCATGTCTGGAGCGGGGGGCAAGTGGATGGTCTCCTCTGTCACGGAGGAGAACATCACAAAGTTATGGGAAGCCGGATATCTGGCCGCGGATATCGCGCACCGGCTGCCAGATGCAGGTTAGATCATCCCTACGCCCGAACCCCATGAGAGGGTAGTTTTTCTTACCCACTTCGTCCGCGGAATGGATTTCCTCTCCACCCGTTTGTCCGCGGGCTCATGTTCTACTACAGGCTGGATTTTCATGATCTGGCCCCCAATTTCATCCTCAACATCTCGGCGTTTATCTTCGTGTGCGAGGCCTTCCTCCGCATCAGGCTCCATTTCGGCATGTGGCTGAAGACCTTCAATGTCAAACCGAAGGTGGTGGTTGGCCAGCAAGCAGAGTGCAGAGGCGCCATGGTGGGCAAAATGCCTAACGTCACCTAGCTCAAAGGCTCCTACGTGGAGACCATAAAGGGGTGGCAATCGGGGTGGTTCTACATCACCGAGCCGCGCGACACCAACTGGGTGGCGGCCCCCCGAATTTCGATCCGGAATCCCCACGCGGCTCACTTCCTGGAAAGAGAAGGGCCTGTCCTGGGGTTCTTCGGTAGAGCTGACCGGACTCCAGACCTGCATCAGGAACATGATGAGCAAGAAAATCAAGCTCGTCAACGTGGTCTAGGTCATGCTCTTCCGCCGGATTCTCCCGTGTAAACGACAGACATTCAATTTGTGGGAGTTCGACCCGGCCAAGCACCAGATGCTGCGAGAGCTCTACGACACGACGCACAAGGATGTATGGAGGGTGCTGTTCAAGGGCGTCGAGGTACCTCCTTCCCTCACCGAGGACCGCGGACTTAGCGCAAAGCGCCATCCAATCCGGTAAGTTTTTGTATCTCATAGGGTATTTATTTACCCCAGTTAAATCATACGCGGGATCTAAGCTTCCATGTCATTAACAGGACTGGATAAAGACAGCGGAGCAGCTCGATTGCCCAGCCCCCCTGCCTAAAGATCCTGCAGATGCTCTCCTAACGGAGATGCTGGCTCCGGCGCCTTACGAGGTGCCGGGGAATAAGACCAAGAAGAAGGCCACGGGGACCCAAAAGGGTCTCCGGTGCAAGGTTGTATCGGACTCATCGTCCGATGGCTCCGACGTGCACTCCTCCCACGAAAACGAGGAGGAGGAGGAAAGTTCTCCCCCCAGCCAGGGGGGGGGGATAAGAAAAGGAAGGCCGACCCAACCGGGGAGGCCGAAGGGTCCAAGAAAGGAAGGACCCTCCCTCCGGACTGCTCCACGACGGCTGCCTACAGTGGCGATGAGTGGCTACCTAAGGTCAAGCCCCTGGTGAAGTCGTAAGTATCTGGACACCATAGTGATTCATGGTACATTTTATTGCACTGCTTTTCCTCATGTCGAACATGATTATGCAGTCCGTCCTGAGCTCATCTCAACGTATCTTCGTCGAGCGGTTCATTGGACTCGTCGAATATGAACAATGGTTCTCTTCCGACCGCCTCCACCCCTCGCCGTATGGACAACACCGAGGCGTTGTCTTGAAAGGCACCGAGCCGAGGGGAGGTAGTCCTGGAGGCACCTCGAGGCGAACTTCCGGACTCTGGGCGCAAAGGGATCAAGACTCCCACGGGCTCCAAGTTCGCCCCCCAGCCGAATACTGCTCCGGAACCTTCGGTGGTTCCGGACTCCGGCAGGCAATCCCCGTTAAGGGGGGAAAGCTGCTCGTGCCGGTCACCTCTGTCCATCCAGAGGCACCAGACAACTTGCTGGAAGCGCTCCGCGGCGCTCCCATCAATGAAGAGCACCGCACTATCATGAGTGCGGTGGTCGAGAAAGTTCAGTCCGTCAAAAACGGACTGACCGAAGCTTGCGCCCGCCTCCTAACAGGCTTTAAGGTAAGCAATCAAAATATAAGAAAATATTACTGCATAGACAGTAGCCCTTGATGCTCTGTTTGGCGTTCGCGAAGAAAGGCTGAATAGAGGATCAAATGATGACCCAGGTGTATAATCAGAATGTCTATGTGTATGTGCAGGCTTCACTGCTGGCCACTGCCACACGTACTGCGGAGGTCTCTGCACTAAAGCAGGACCTAGAGCGGTCTGAGAATGAGCTCGGCCTTACCAAGAGGCAGCTCGAGGAGAGCAAAGGTAAGCAATAGTTTGTCTATATATTTAAAAAGAAGTTCGGGTGTGAAGTAATAGGATCATCATGAATTTGCCAGGGGCCACGACCGAGGTGGCGACCCTGAAGAAGGCGCTGTCTGAGGCCGAAGACAAAGCGGCCAAGGAGCGCCTTGAGCGGGAAAAGCAAGAAGCCCAGGTAGGCGAGGTGCAGCAAGAGCTCGAGGCTCTCACCAAAAAACACGAGTCCTTGAAGCTTGACTCTAAGACGCGAGAGTCCAAGCTTGCAAAGGTGCTCGAAAGCGCACGGGCACCAAGGCTGAAGCCCACAAGGCCCTCCAGGAGATGGATGCGGTGAAGAAGATAGCAGCGGGTAAGGCATTCATTATGCAAAGCAAGCATGTGAAGGAAACATTCCTTTTACTTACCCGAGTTCGGAGCTCTCCAGGAGTGTTCGCAGATCTTCCCCGCAGTGTGCTGGATGCCGCGGAATTTTACCGAGCTGAGGAGGGGAGCTCTATGGAAAAGTTGTTTTGGTCTCAGTATACTGGGACCGAACACCCAATTCCCTTGAGCGACCAGCTGAAGTAGTTGGTCGAGCTTCACAAGGCGGCCAAACAGGCCATGAAGGGTCTTACTGTCCGTATATGGCCTGGCGAGCCCCTGCCCGGCAGCTACTTTGGTCTGGTGAGGCGGCTTGTGGATGCTTGCCCACGGCTTGAAGTCATAAAGCGGTCCATCTGCATCGAGGGTGCGCGCTGGGCTTTTGCCCGGGCGAAGGTGCACTGGGCGAAGCTGGACGCCGTGAAGCTGGTGAAGGAGGGGCTGCCGGAGGGCAAGGAGCATCGCTGCCTCGAGATGTATTATGAGAGTGTCCTGAAGGGTTCCCGCCTTGTGGCGGATGAATGCGCCAGGGATGTAATTTTTGAATGAACATGCTCATGTGATCCTATAATGTGAAACGAGTTCATCTGTGCTATGCAGCGCTTTTTTTAATTTAAAATATTACCTTCTGTGCAGCCGTTTATAAAATCTGAGAGTTGGCCAGTCATCGGCTTCTGCCCCCATGTAACTAGTACTGGAGTGTTCGGGATAAACCTGAGCACTCTTTACCCCAATTTTGGGTCCTTCAAGGGAGGTGTTCAGCGCAACGAACCAGGCAATGAGACTATAAGGCTTTATCACTCTCACTTAGCCATAGAAGTCTATAATTTTAAATTTTGGCGAAGCCCCTAGTATTCGGAAGGCCGAATTTGGGGCGCTATACACGCCTAAGCCGGGCAAGGCCAACTCCTCACCCGAAGCAGAAAAAGTCTTTAAGGACATGAGACCTCTCGAACAGCGACCAGTCTCTCGCCTTATCATGACAGTCAGTTTTCGGCTTTCTCTACTGAGGTGCTCGTCCGGAAGAACCGGGACACAATCACAGTAGTTCTCCCACCGCTACCTTAGCCGATATAGCAGAACGTAAGGTACCAAAGCATGGGAGCCGGGCAAACCCAACTATTGACCCAAGACATGATTCAGAGCTGATGCATATAATGCTATAAGTTCGGGGTGCTGCAGTTTTGAAAGTGTTCAGACTTCTCGCGCCATATTATGGGGTAAACGAAAGCCCCTGGCGTACTGACCGTACCCGAATGTATGGGTGTAGATTGTCATGAATGGACATATAAGAAAAAAGGTGATGAATAATGCAATAATAGACTAATGCTATGCATTGTTATTTAAATAATACGTCGAAGCGTACTGGTACAAGTTGTGCAATAAGCAGAAAGTAGGACTATTCGAAATGTCCTATCAAAGGGCATGCTGTGTATGGATAGTAGAAAGTGGGTATATCAATTATTATTAGAGACCACCTGGGGGTTCCCGTGTACATCTTAGCTTCTTGCCGCCTTGGTTGTTCCTTCCCGTAATGTGTCCAGCAATCGTACTGCAGGAAAGGGCTTCCAGAGAGTTAGGTCCTGAAAGAGAAAAAATGATAAAGGTATACAACCCCTAGGGCGGTTAAGCCGCATTGCGGGACGTGGCCTGATCGTGCCCCTGCCTATGTCCATGGTATTTTCAGTGCGTAATTATGTACGGGCGGCCCAGATTTCGTTGCTTGATCGGGACTGGGACGGGGGCCGAATTGCTAGGCAAGCTCTGCGCGTGCCAGGCGATCCTGTTGCAACTTACTCCGGACTCTCTTGAAGGTGTCCGGGGGCTGTATCGCTGAATTAGTGGTTTGCCTTAAAAGGCTGCTTTGTGCTTCTGCTACGAGGGCCGCAGTGTGCTCCTCCGTGCAGAGTGAGCGTTATGTGTTTCCGTTTACTGTTATGACCCCCCTAGGTCCTGGCATCTTGAGCTTGAGGTATGCGTAATGCGGTACTGGATTGAATTTCGCATGCTGTTCGTCCGAGCAGTGCTTGATAGCCACTGCGAAACGGGACCATATCGAAGATTAACTCCTCGCTTCGGAAGTTATCTGGTGATCCGAATACCACTTCCAGTGTGATTGAGCCCGTGCAATGGGCCTCTACACCTAGGATAACGCCCTTAAAGGTGGTTTTGGTGGGTTTGATCCTCGAGGGATCGATACCCATTTTTAGCATTGTATCCTGATAAAGCAGGTTCAGGCTGCTGCCACCGTCGATAAGGACTCGAGTGAGGTGAAATCCATCGATGATAGGGTCTAGGACCAGTGCGGTGGATCTGCCATGATGGATACTAGTGGGGTGGTCCCTGCGATCAAAGGTGATCGGATAAGCGGACCATGGGTTGAACTTTAGGGTGACGGGCTCCATCGCATAGACGTCCCTTAGTGCACGCTTCCGCTCCCTCTTGGGAATGTGGGTTGCGTATATCATGTTCACCGTCTTTACTTGTGGGGGGAACCCCTTCTGTCCTCCCGTGTTCGCCGGCCGGGGCTCCTCCTCGTCATCACTATGCAGCCCCTTGTCCTTGTTTTCGGCATTTAACTTGCCGGCCTGTTTGAACAACCAACATTCTGTGTTGGTGTGATTGGCTGGCTTGTCGGGGGTGCCAGGGATTTGACACGAGCAATCCAGTATTCAATCCAAACTGGACAGAGCCGGAGTACTTCTTTTAAATGGCTTTTTCCGCTGACCGGATCTAGAGCCTCTGAATCCGTCATTGACTGCCATATCATTGGTGTTATCGTTGTTGTTGTGGCGCTTTGGTCTGTTACGACGTGGTCTGCTGTTGGCATCTTTGGTATCTGAAGTGCCCGGATTCCTTGATGTGTTGTTGCTGCGAGCCAGCCAGCTATCCTCGCCCGCGCAAAAGCGGGTCATGAGTGTTGTGAGGGCTTCCATAGACTTCGGCTTCTCCTGGCCAAGGTGGCGGGCAAGCCACTCGTCGCGGATGTTATGCTTGAATGCCGCTAGGGCCTCTGCATCCGGACAATCGGCAATTTGGTTTTTCTTGGTCAGGAGTTGTGTCCAGAATTGCCTGGCTGATTCCCCTAGCTGCTGAGTTATATGGCTCAAGTCATCAGCATCCGGTGGTCGCACATAAGTTCCCTAGAAGTTGTCAAGGAATGTGTCTTCAAATCCTCCCAACTGCCGACGGAGTCTGCTGGCAAGCTATTCAGCCAATACCGAGCTGGTCCTTTGAGTTTTAGTGGGAGGTACTTGATGGCATGTAGATTGTCACCACGAGCCATGTGGATGTGAAGGAGGAAATCCTCGACCGATACAACGGGATCTGTTGTACCATCATACGATTTGATATTTATGGGTTTAAAACCATCCGGGAATTCATGATCCATAACTTCATCAGTGAAGCATAGGGGGTGTGCGGCGCCTCTGTGCCGGGCTATATCATGATGCAGTTCATATGAGTCTTGTCTGCTGTATTCGGCCCGACCGGATTTACCTAGGGTGTATCCGGCGCGACGATCATCGTCCCGTGTTGGCGCGCGAGCCCGTGACCCGTATATTGGCCTTGCAAGTTTTGCCCTACTGTCCAATATGTATCGCAGGTCCCGTGTGTTGCCCCGGGCCTTGGTATTTTTGATTGAGTGGCGGCGGGGTGCAGGCTGAACTTGAGGCTGAAACATCTCTCTGGCTCGGCCATGCGGTGGCCGGTCAGCCACATCGTACACTGGCGATGGAGGTTTCAATGCTTCCTCCCCGAGGTGGGGTAGCAACCTGCGTTTTGGGTAACTCTTGGAGGGCCGCTCGAGTTCGTATTCGTCGCCCGCAAGGACTTCGGTCCATCTGTTTGCTAGCAAGTCTTGATCTGCTTGAAGCTGTTGTTGCTTTTTCTTCAGGCTATTTGCTGTGGCCATAAGCCGGCGCTTGAAGCGCTCCAGCTCGACGGGATCCTCAGGCACGATAAATTCTTCGTCGCTGAGGCTCACCTCATCTTCGGAGAGAGGCATATAATTGTCCTCCTCCGGTTCTCCATCTGCTGCCTACTCTGGAGGGCGAGCTTGTTCATCCTCCCACTATACATCATACCGGAGGGGGTTGTGGTTGTCTTCAGCACTATCTGGAGTGTTATTATCTCCTATGCCAGTATCACTACTTTTGCTGTGGCGGGACTTAGAGCGGCGCCGCTGACGTCGGCGCTTGGGTTGCTTCTTGGAGGGGTCATCCTCCGCTGTCTCGTCGCCATTGCCTTCTTTGGGGGTGTCCACCATGTATATATCATATGATGAGGTGGCGGTCTAGCGCCCTATGGGCGGTGGTTCTGGTTCGTCTCCTGCATCGTCGTCCATACCGTCGATGTCTTCGGAGTCAAAGTCGAGCATGTCAGTTAAATCGACAGTGGCTACTAAGTGGGTGGTGGGTGGGCAGCGAATTTCTTCGTCGTCCACATCCCATTCTAGCCGGACATAGTTTGACCAAGGCTCCCCTGACAAGGAGAGAGACCTTAATGAATTTAGCACATCGCCAAAATGCGAGTGCTGAAAGATATCCGCAGAGGTGAACTCCATGATCGGCGCCTAGTCGGATTCGATGGGCACGGATGTAGGCGGCTCGGAGTCCGTGGTCGGAGACGAATCCAGTGGTTCGGTGACACGACTCTCGTAAGGGGTGAAGTTAGTATCCAGCTCTATCGCCCTTGAGAGTGTGGCCTCTATGGCCGGGTCTATCCCTCCGCTCTCGGATGGCGTGATTTGCTCTGGATTGACGGCCGGAGCAGTTGCAGATGCGATCTCTCGAGTACTGTCCAACGGCAGAGTTATGCCATGCTCGTCATGATTGTGCGGCACACCTGATATGGGCTCGAATCCATCGAAGATCAAGTCTCCACGGATGTCGGCAGTGTAGTTTAGGTTTCCGAACCTGACCTGACGGCCAGGGGCGTAGCTCTCGATCTACTCCAGATGGCCAAGCGAATTGGCCCGCAGTGCGAAGCCGCCGAATACGAAGATCTATCCGGGGAGGAAAACCTCATCCTGGACCGCATCGTTACCGATGATCAAAGGAGCCATCAAGCCTTACGGTGATGGCAGAGTGGAACTATCAATGAAAGCACCAATGTCAGTGTCAAAACCGGTGGGTCTCGGGTAGGCGGTCCCGAACTGTGCGTGTAAGGCGGATGGTAACAGGAGGCAGGGGACACGATGTTTACCCAGGTTCGGGCCCTCTTGATGGAGGTAATACCCTATGTCCTGCTTGATTGTTCTTGATGATTTGAGTATTACAAGAGTTGATGTACCACGAGATCGTAGAGGCTAAACCCTAGAAGCTAGCCTATGGTATGATTGTCTGTTGTCCTACGGACTGAACCCTCCGGTTTATATAGACATCAGAGGGGGCTAGGGTTACATAGAGTCGGTTACAAGGGAGGAGATCTACATATCCGTATTGCCTAGCTTGCCTTCCACGACAAGGAGAGTCCCATCCGGACACAGGATGAAGTCTTCAATCTTGTATCTTCATAGTCCAACAGTCCGGCCAAAGGATATAGTCCGGCTGTCTGGAGACCCCCTAATCCAGGACTCCCTCATGCAGTCTCTGGAAAATTAGACAAATACGTTCACGAAAAAATATAGAACGGGGCCGAAACTGCTTGGCGCTAGGACGCTCACCATGGGCCAAATCGTGCCGTTGGAGGGGAAGTGGCCCACGCAGGACAGTGGCGTGGGGCAGGCCGTTGTGGGAAGGCGGCCCAAGGCCTGGCTTGGAGGTAGATCAAGGTGGGTGCTGGGCCTAGGCGAGGCCGGTCCAGGTGCAGTCAACGCGTCTGGTTCCTTCGATGCAGGGAAGCAGGGGATTGAGCTCGTGCTCGTCAAAAGGTAGCGACGACGGAGGGGCGCGTGTGACTCCGGTGAGCGGCAGGATGGCGTGGTTCCAACGAAGGCGAAGCAGAGGAGGGCTCGCACGGGCGACGTGACAGAAGGCAGGGGTCAAGTGCCGCTGGGGCCTGGACGATGACACAGGACTTGGCGGAGGGGAGCCGGTCTGACGGGGAGGCCGGGGACGGCTCATTCTGGCCAGAGCCGAGGCAATTGGCGGCGGCGAACTCCTGTGGAGCTCCATCACCGGTGCATGGCATGACCTGCCGGGGTCCTGGACGTCAGCGCATGGGAGGCGGCGGACGGGACAGCTGCTGCTGTGGTGTTGCTCCCATGGCTGTCCTCCTACACGGGACAAAGAGAGAGTACTGAGAGAAGAGCGAAATAGGGGAAGAAGAAGGAAACGCAAGGGCACAGATGACCTGTGAGGGGCGGCGTTGTTGCTGGTCCTAGAGAGGAGCTCATCTCCCTGTGCCGACGAGGAGAGCGGGGAGGCTGCAGGCACAAAGGACGATGGCGGCTCGGTCCTGCTGGCTGATGGTGCGAGGCTTGGTGCGGGACTGCTGCGGGAGGAGTCCAGCGAGGTGTCCGTGCTCAGGCATGAGCAAAGGCGCATGGGAGGCGGCGAAGGGCATGTGAGTCGAGGCTCCGACGGTGCTGTGCTCTGGCGAGGTGGTCAGCAGGGTCGGGCAGAGTCGGGCGCGGCAATATCGAGGGAGGCAGGGGAGCACTCGCTCTGATGTCGTGGATCAATGGAGGAAGTGGGTGGCTGGATGGATTTGGATCAGGGAGGATGAAGCTGGTTAGTTCAGCGCTGAAAACAAAAGGAGTGGAGGCGGCGTGGGGATGGGATGGATGGGACAAGGTCCCTAGATTTTAGGGTTGCTCTATTTATATGGTAAGTAGGCTAGGTTTAGGGGGTATCTGGTCCCTCCGATTTTTAATCGGACGGTCGAGAATAAATAGCTTAGGAGAGTCCAACGAGAAACCGATGAAGATTTAGGGATGTTTGGGGATGATCCGGATCC
>NC_057803.1:519907849-519910708 GCF_018294505.1 Triticum aestivum | reverse complement strand
GGCAACTGTTTCCGGAGACCGAAAATGTCCGTCATATGACCGACTATATTGTCGCTATAGTTATCCGTTGGGGCATCAAATGAACTCCGAATGCGATGAAATTTGATAGGCGGTCTACCTACACTATAATAAGACCACACGCCAAATTTCATCCCATTCCAAGAACATTTGCCACTACTAGGAAAAGGGCTATAGATGAAATTGACACTAATGGCACACCAGAGAAGTGGTGCGCCACTACTATATACTAATGGCGCACCATGTGGCGATGCGCCGTTAGTGTGGAAGATACTAATGGCGCACCACGCACAAGGTGCGCCACAAGTAACAATTTTTTTTCATTTTTCCAAACATACTAATGGCGCATCCGGGCAAAGTGCGCCATTAGTAGTTCTAACTAGTAATGGAGCACCAGCCATGGAGTGCGCCACTACTGTATTTTTTATTCTGTTTTTTGCAAAACTACTAATGACGCACCGTTGCAAAGTGCGCCATTACTAGTTTAAACTAGTAATGGCGCACTCTGTCACGGTGCGCCATTAGTATATATATATTTTTTTTTCTTTTTTGCAAAACTGCTAATGGTGCACGGCCAGCAGGTGCGCCATTAGTATGTTGGGTTACTAATGGCGCATGGTTGTATGGTGCACCATTAGTAACCTGGGACCAACTAGATATTTTGGATAGCCACACCTACACACTCACTTTCCCCACTTCATTCCCTCCACCTCCTTCCCCAAGCTTGTCGGCTGCCTCCTCCTCCTCACCTCATTTGCACCATAGATTCATCAAAATTAAGTGGTGAAATTACCTTTTTTGATAGGTAAGTAAGGGGAAAGCTATCTTCATGTTGTAGATCTACTGTTTTTCTCCCTAGCTCGCTCCAACAACGTGCACATGCACTTTTTGTGGCCTAGCTAGATCTATGTATGTTTGTGGTGTTGCATATATGTTTGTGTTTGCAGGTACCGGTATTTGAAATGCGATAGTTGCCAATATTTTGCCGGAATGTTGATTCATTTCCGTTTCGGTGAGAATTTTGGCACTATGCATTCTTTTTGGTCCTATTTTTAGGGAAAGTCATGCCAAATTTTTTCTTGGTTCTAAAATATCATTTTGCTCTACCCCGCAGGCGACCATGGTCCGCACGATGACCGAAGGCATCGTGAATAGGTTTTTGAGCTCCGTGAAGGCCGAGATGCTTCAAAAGAACGAGACGGAGATAAGATGTCCGTGTCGAAGATGCAAGCTGAAGAGCCTTATTGCGGACCCGGATTCCAGGCAGGTGCGGGACCACCTACTCTTGCGTGGTTTCATGGATGGCTATCGGTGGCAAGGTGATGAAGATGACTATGAAGTCGTCCATGGGGGCCGGGCAAGAAATGAGGAAGGGCAGCAAGACAACCACCGTGGCTCGGGCGGGCGAGAAGACGAAGAATCTCCAGGACATGATCACGACGGTGATGCTGTACATAGTCATCATGTAGAAGATGCCGGACATGATGATGAGGAAGATGCCGGAGCAGACGAAGGGCATGATCATGAAGATGAAGATGCCGGCGGAGCAGACGACGATGGACCATCGATGGGCTGGGTGCAGGACCCTCATATTCAAGAGCTGCTTCTCAAGCAGACGGATAACGCATGTTGACTTCGAGGCACCTCGGCAGGCTCGCTGGATGGGGTCACCGTGAGGGTCGCCGCGAAATGCATGTTGACTTCGAGGGTCGACACGCCGACTTTGAAAGAGCAAACCTAGTCGTGCTACAACACATAGACGTGGTCGATCCTTGGGTGGTAGAGCACAAAACCTTTATTGAGAAGACGTACAATGACCGAGGCCAACAGAGGACAGACGGAGATATAATCAAAGAGCACAACTCATGTTTCACGCATTGGTTCAAGCAGAAGCTTCTGTCGTACCCTTTACATGAGGATTCTTCCGCGGAAGAACAACTCATATTCGCCTTGTCACAGGGCGCCGAGCACAACCTAATGACCTATGAGGCGTACGATATCAATGACTACACATTCTACACCAAGGACAAGGACATGAAGAGCGATGGTTATCAGAACTCCGCGGTAATGATGGAATCCTACACCAGTAACGACAAGGACAGATACTACGGAAGGATCAAGGAGATCTGGGAGCTGAGCTACGCTGGAGAGAAGGTCCCGATGTTCCGTGTCAGATGGGCCAAGAGCGTCCTAAAATAAGACCGGTATTTCACCACCATGGTTATACCCGAAGCCAAATCCAAGACCGCGTGCGCAAACGTCACCGCGAAAAATGATCCATGGGTACTGGCTTCCCAAGTGGACCAATGCTTCTTCATTACCGACCCGTCAAAGCCCAGTCGTGTTGTCGTGAGGAGAGGCAAAAGGAAGATCATCGGAATGGATGGAGTAGCCAATGAGCAAGACTTCGACAAGTACGGCGACCTGAAGATCGAACATGACGACGACGATGAAGTAGCAGCATACACCACAAGAAGAAGCAGGACCACCCTACCTAAAGGACGTCCGTTCCACAGAAGAACTCCAGTTGTGAAAAAGAAGGGCAAGAAGATTGTGAACAGATAGCTAGCTAAGATTGATTGTATTTAAATCGTAGTCTTCATTTCTCGATTGTATTTCATGGGCACTTTTTGATATCATGAATATTTTTAAATTTCATGGGCACTTTTTGAATTCATGAGGACACTCGATCTCGATCCCCTTCCATCTCGATCTCGATTCCACCCGCACCCTCCCCCGCTAGCTCCACCGCCGCCGACGACCCACCGCACCCTCCCCCGCTCCACCGCCGCCGATGAGCACCCTCCCGCACCCTCCATCTCGATTCCACCCACACCCTCC
>NC_057803.1:519907198-519907721 GCF_018294505.1 Triticum aestivum | reverse complement strand
CACTGCCGCCGAAGAGCACCCCCCGCACCCTCCCCCGCTCTGGTCAAATTATGTATGCAAGAACAAACCTTTAAACAATTACTAACATTCATAAAAAAATTATTTATAACATCACCACAAATAAATCTTAACTTGGTTTACCCACTAAACTAGGCATAATAACTAACAAATATTTATCAGAATACAAATACACAATAATTATTTAAATGCATGGATTACTGTTTCATATTCATATTCATTTATTAAAAAGTAATAATAATAAAATATACTAATGGCGCACTGGCCTGGTGGTGCGCCATTGCTATCTAAAAAAAAGATTTCTAATGGAGCACCGGCGGTGGGTGCGCCATTGCTATCTAAAAAATGATTTCTAATGGCAGACCGACGGGTGGTGCGCCATTAGTAAGCTTCCCCCTATAGCTAAGTCCTCCCTCTCCCTCGCCAGATCCCATTCATCCCTCTCTCCCACGCCAGACCCACGACGCCGCCGCCCCGACCCCCGCCGGACTCCACCCCCGCCGCC
>NC_057803.1:519884368-519906812 GCF_018294505.1 Triticum aestivum | reverse complement strand
TTCTCCCCTTGCCCCACGCCTGCGCCAGGGCTGACGGCCCCTTCTCTGTCTCGCAGGGCAAGGTCTCTGGCGCCTCTACGACACCGACACCTCACTGTCGATCCGCGTCACCTCGTCAACCCCGGCCCCACACGAGCTCGCCATCGTCTTCCTCTCGGTGAGCTGCACCGGTTCTCCTCCCCCCTTTCTGTTAACTGAACATTTTCTTGGTCCTTTTCATTTTTGTCATGGCATTCTTGAGGTGCTGATGTGTCTGAGGGCATGAACCATGATCAGGTTGAGTTCAGATTTCATTAGATTAGATGGATTATCATGCCTTGTGTCCTGATAGTTGGATATTTGAGTAGTATTGTCAAAAGCATTAACTTTTACATGTTTGCATTGCTTCCAAGAGTAACAGAAGGTGCTTAGGACACCTTTAGGAGATCTACTCATCTCTAATCATGCTACTCAAGGATAGGAACCGTAGGTTTCTCTATATATTTTTTCAGTGTCCTTTATTGGTGGTTCTATGATGTAGTCCAGATGAAACCAATTGCATGCATTGAGAAATAGAGTATTAAAACAGAACTTGACGTGGTTTTCCACTTAGCTATCTGAATTGAGAAAAAACATAGCTTTTGCGGTCTCTGAGGCAAAACTTGCTACTCCATATACAACTAATACTACAACTAGACAAGATACTACTCCATATACTACTAATACTACTACTGTATTTCATTTCAAAGTTCAAAATGCTGCTACTGAGATTTTCATTTCCAATGAGTGATGTTTTTCCTAGCAGTAGAAAAAACATAGCAACTTCTCTGATTTTATAAAGTTGTTCTTATATGGGTGAAACTTCACTTGTTTTTAGGCTAGTGCAGGGTGTTGCTACTTCTGTATGGGCCAACTATGTCACAAATAAATTGTTCCTTCTTCTGTATTTGACAAGTAATGACTTGCAAAGATGATGATCATCTTGCTAGTTTGCTGGGTTTTGTCTCCGACCATTGTGTCGTGATGAATTTGCAGGTACCCCGAGAGGCCCTTGAGTTTGCCGGAATGTCGATTAACTTCCGTTCTAGCAAATTCGGGTACTCCATATGTCCTATTTTCAGCAAAGGTCATGCCAAAATTTTCTGTGAATTTTAGCATGACTTTGCTAAAAATAGGACATATGGGGTACTTGCGACTAATGCATGGGCCGGGGTATCTTAGTACTTAGTTAAGTAGGATCAACTGCCCCGCCATTCTTGCTGCATTAAACCATAGGTGGCAATAGAGCCAAGTGATTAGGCCCAACTTAGAATTCTCCTTAGCATCGATAAACCCTAGATGATAAACCCAACATAGGTGGCAATAGATCCAAGTGATTAGTGCCAAGTGATTAGGCCCAACCTAGGGTGCCTCGGCATCGATAAACCCTAAATGATGAAAACTTAACTTGGCTTCTATAGGGTGCCTCGGTGTCGATGAGAACCTAAATGATGTACGCTTAGGATTTTAGGGTGCCTCAGCGTCGACAAACCCTAAATGATAAAAGCTTAGCTTTTAGGATGCCTCGGTGTCGACAAACCCTAAATGATGAGACCATGATCTTGTTCCTTGATAATAACCAACTTTTTGACCAAACTTTTTTCCTATTTAGAGTGAAACATGGCCCACAATGATGAGGCCGGCGGTTCGGGCGGCAAGCAATTCTGGGAGCTGTCCCAGGAGTTCGAGGAAGAACCTCACCGCTATGAGGACGCCGCGGAACACACCGATCCTGACTACACAACCCCTAGTGGCGTCGGGGATGACACCACTGATGATGGCACCGCGGATGCCACCACTGATGATGGCGGCGCACGCACAGATGGCAGCCAACCGAAGAGGCAACGGAAGGACCGGCACCCAAACGTGCTCGGCACCGTCAGGGAGGAATTTACTGAAGTGAACTCCAACGGGAATCCGACGGTGCCCAATCGCGTAGTCAAGGGGTACTCGGTTCAGCTCGGGTGCATTCTCCGGAGCACCGTCTCGATCAACACCGAGAACCTAAGGCATAAGGACCGAGGGAATTTGCGCAGCCTCCTCTTCACGAAGGTGCACGAACAATACAAGTTCCCCGCTGAGTTTGCAAAGACACGCCTCTCAGGGAATAAAGTGAACGGTGCCGCCCTCATGAGGATGAGCACGGCCTTGTCTACTTGGAAAAGCACGGTGAAGGCAATGATTGAAAAAGTTGATAGTTATGAGAAGATCAAGGCGAAATATCCTTTGATGAGCGAAGATGACTACAAGGAGTTCAAGATCAAGTGTGAGAGCCCCGCAACCTCCAAATCAAGTCAGTGGGGGAAAGAAATGCGGCAGTTGAACTTAGGGGTCCACCAACTCGGTCCCGGCGGTTACAGAGTGGTGGAGCCTATATGGGACAAGGAGGACGCGGACCGTGCCGAGCAAGGCCCACCGCCCCGCTTCGAGAAATACCGTGACAAGCAGACCAGGAACTTTCTCAGGGCCCAGTACAAGGAGGACCCGATAACAAAGGAGCTTACCACGAATCCGAAGAGCAAGGCGCTTGAGCTTGTTCTGGTAAGGAATACACCCCCGCGTAATTAGCTCCATATGGTTGCATTCTAATTAATCCCCAATTTTTCTAAATGGTTCACGTTCCTTCCGCAGGACAAAGAAAGAAGTAGCGCGGGGTCGTCTCAGAGCTCCCCGTTCGACACCCCTTTGAATAGGGCGTTGAACGTAATGAAAAACAAGGATAAGCTCAGTAAGCCGACGTCAGCTGGTCGTGTGGCTAGCAAAGGCTTGTCCACAAAATGGTCATCATACTATACCACTGGTGGGCGAAAGGAGAAAAAGACCAGCTCGGAAAGCCAGTCGCGCGAGGTTGAAGCACTCAAGGCACAAGTGGCGCGGATTTTGGAGCTTGTCCAAGAGAAAGTGGAACAACAATTGGGAACGAAGCTCAACGCCATGGTGCCTACGTTGATTCATGGGCTGACGACGTGGATTGCGGGCGGCCAACAGGGGCCTCCCCCGATTCCCAGCTTCACGACCAGCAACTCGCACAGCGCGCAGGCGGCGCCATTGGTGTCTCCGGCGGCGCCATTGGTGTCTCCGGCGGAGGCGGTATTCGTGTCTCCGGCGCCGGCACGGGCATTGGAGCTTAATGCACCCGGGTGTACGCCGGCCGGCACCTCGCCAGCAAGAGGCCCCTCCGTCAGCTGCACGCCCGCCGTTGGCGGTGCCTCGACATTAGCCGAGCTCAACGGCATCATGGTAACTAAGCCTCTCGGCCGATGACTTCATCTCCTTGCCTTTGACTGGGCATCCCTGACTCCCTACATGTTTTCGCAGGGCGCCGCCGATGTTCCTTGCACTCTCTTGCACTTCGTGGGCGGCGAGTTGGTCGATGTCGCCAAGGGCAAAATCGTTCAACCGGGCAACCCCGTGTTCCACGGTAATCCGATGCCACCCAAAAGTGTATAGGGTTGAAGTGGTTCCGGTTCTGCCAGGCTGCGACGAGCTGTTACCTCCGACTCGACCCGCTGGGCCGACGAAGAAGATGAGATGACCCTCAGCGCCTGCGTAAGCTGGCCCCTGCTTTGGCCGAAGAGCCAGATTCGTTTTTGGGCGGGGGACACCACCCCACAGACAAGACCGCCAGTCGTGCCGGCACCAAGCCATGGCAAGAACGCCGCAACGCTAGTGGACATGCCGGACATCCCTATGGCACAGGATCCGGACATGCATATGGCACAGGATTCGGACAACGATGACAACGACGACGGTACATTTACCAACATCGATAAGTACTTTGCCGAACATGGGTACAGTGATGAGTTCTGGGGCCTCCTTCTCAAGAACCCAACCAAGACGACCGCGATCTAGCTGGTACGACGGAGAAACCCAGTTGCAACAGGCGTTGTCTGGTGTTCAGTTCTCAGGAGACGCCTCCAGCTGCCGCCTTCACCGAGCCTCAGATAGCTGAGGTGCCAAATATTATCAGCCCCAACACGCTCAAGAAGGCGGTCTGTGAGCAGAACTCGGTCCCATTACAACAGATCAAGAAGAAGAGCCGGAAACGGAAGACTAAAAAGAGCGCCAGTCCGAGCCAGCCGGCATCGAGTATGATCCGTTCTCAGGACTAGCCACCTTCACCTAAGGATATCTCGAGGAGGGTGCATGTGGCGGGTAGGGCGATGCTACCGACAAATATGCTCAATGCTGCAACCGGTGCTATGCGGAGTCTGCACGACAGTGTTCTTTCTTTGGAGAAGCGTCGTCTCAGAGAGAATGATGTGGCATACCCGGTTTTCGTGGCCAAGGTGCGAGAGGGCAAGGGCTTTGTGGATGGCGACATCGGGGGTATGATCGTCCTGCGGTTTGATGACATCTTTGCTATGTTTAGCCTTCATCTGCTGCACTACACCTTTGTTCAGCTGTTTTCGCTGAGTATGGAGATGCGGATCATTAGAGACAAGACCCCGGATATCGTGATAGTCGACCCCTTCTACATGCGTGCCAAGCTCTTGAGTAGCGCTGGGGACCGCCAAGTCACGAGTTCACACCTCGAAGGCGTCATTCTGGCAAACCTAGATAAGGATAACTTCCTTGTGGCTTACTTTCCCGAGTAAGTCATCCCTTAACCGCCCCGTAACATATGATTTCTTAGATTTTGATCATTCTTTTTTTTCTAACATTCCGTGTTCTGTGCAGTGACACACATTGCACACTCATCCTCTTAAGCCCGAAATATTCCATGGCCACGTATTTCGACCCGAACCGTGACTCCAAGATAGACTACACAAATATCAAGAAAGTTCTTGATGATGTTCTCCCCGGCTACGCCAAATTTGGAGGCACCTTCACCAGGGCAGTTCGTAAGTACGGCAAGCACGTGTTCACCCACAATACAATGTTCTGCTGCGTCAAGCAGCCGCCTGGCGGTCAGAAGGATTCCTACTACGCCCTCCATCACATGCGGGCGATCGTAAGGGACCTTCATCACCTTCTGCTACTAGATAATCTCAAAGATTGGGCCGTGAGCTTGTCGAAAATCCAGGACGCGGACATCAGACAAGAGTTCTTTCGCATCTAGTAGGAGTTTGCGGACATCATCCATCAAGATTTCCTTCATACCTCGGGGCAGTTCTTCCTCAGATATCAACCGTCCAATAGTGAGATAGACGGAACGCTACAAATGCAGGCTGACAACGTCCGCGATTTCATGACCATCACGCTAGACGGCGGCTTCATCCACGCTCCTGTCCCATGAGTCGAGTCGAAAGTAGTGATGTGTAGTTCTGAAACATTGATTGGCTCAGGTTGTAATTAAACTTTAATGAATTGTATGTCTCTTTGGTTTGGACAGTCGTTCAACTTAGATGTAATCGATGCTATTTATTAGTAGGACCATGAATCTTGCTATTAATGTCTTGCTTTTCTCTTCCGATCCTTTTGTTGCATACTAATATATTGCTTATGTATGTATTGTCTGTTGTTTGGCTTGTGCATAGAGATGTCGTCGTATGTCGTGTACAAGGGTAAGGTTCTCGGAGTCTACGATGACTGGGAGGAGTGTTGGAGACAGGTTCACCGTTTCAGCGGTAACAGTTACAAAGGGTACACCACTAGGGTGGAGGCGGAATCTAGATACGCCCGCTATCTAGCGGGAGAGAGGAGGGAGCGTTGGAGGAACCGGATGAAGACCAGTTTCATCGCGATGATGCTCATCATGATGACCACAACTCTCTTCTATGTGATGGTAGTTTAGATGATCGATATCGACTTGTAATGTGAAGACAAACTCGATACTCGTGGTCTCGAGACTTGTAATGTTTTATCTTTGTTCGATCTTTTGAATTCGGAGACTAATATGATGAATTGTATTCGGAGACTAATCTTCTATTGTATTCGATGAATCTGCTGTTGCTGTGTGCTGCTGTCTATATTCTGTCAAATAATATATTTTGTAACCTGTGCAAAAATCAAAAAAGTAAAAAAAATAAAACCTAATATTCATACTAATGGCGCATCACTACAGAGTGCGCCATTAGTATGCCGAAGTATACTAATGGCACATCACCCAAAAGTGCGCCATTAGTATGCCAAAGCACATGGTTAAATATGCCCCCCTGGGAGGCATACTAATGGCGCGTGGTGTTCTATACTAATGGCGCCGGTGGTGCGCCATTAGTAAGAAATACTAGTGGCGTGATACTAATGGTGCACCAGTAGTGCGCCATTAGTAGGCAAAACTGGTGCGCCATTATTAGCCCTTTTCCTAGTAGTGCCCCCCTCACTTATAAAATAATATTTGGGACGTGCCGCAGCCGCGTGCAAGTGTGTCTGGGCTCAGAATGGACAACGGAAGGTATGGGAAGACTGTGATAGAT
Source organism: Triticum aestivum (assembly GCF_018294505.1). NCBI lineage: Eukaryota > Viridiplantae > Streptophyta > Magnoliopsida > Poales > Poaceae > Triticum > Triticum aestivum. Next base: position 519,900,435 of record NC_057803.1, on the reverse strand, counting down.
GCAAGTTTTGAAAACATGATGATGCTATGCACATGATGACATGGAAAGATGCAACACACAAGAAAAGACAAGGCAACAATAGCGAATAAATAGAAGACACCTGGCACGACGGTCTTGGGGCATTACAATTAAGAACCAAGGTATCAATCTAGTAGGAGATACAAGCAAGTCTCCAATCTGTGCACCTACACAAACAATCAAACACTTGCATCCAACGCGATAAAGGGGTTGTCAATCCTTTCACGGTCACTTGCAAAGGTGAGCTCTGATAGAGATAGATATAAAAGATTACTAAAACGTAAAACAAAATAAAAGCAAATAAATGGCAGCGAGATATTTTTGGGTTTTTTGGTTTATAGATCTGAAAATATATATGATGGAAAATAGACCCGGGGGCCATAGGTTTCACTAGAGGCTTCTCTCCTGAAGGAAAATAATACGGTGGGGGAACAAATTACTGTCGATCAATTGATAGATAAGCGAAAAGTTAAGATGATATCCAAGGCAATGATTATGAATATAGGCATCACGTCCGTGTCTAGTAGACCGACTTCTGCCTGCATGTACTACTATTACTCCACACATCGACTGCTATCCAGCATGCATCTAGAGTATTAAGTTCATAAGAACGGAGTAATGCCTTAAGTAGATGACATGATGTCGAGGGATAAACTCAAGCAATATGATGAAAACCCCATCCTTTTACCCTTGATGGCAGCAATACAAATACGTGCCTCGCTACCCCTACTTTGTCACTGGGTGAGGACACCACAAGATTGAACCCAAAACTAAGCACCTCTCGCATTGCAAGAAAAACCAATCTAGTTGGCCAAACAAAACCGATAATTCGAAGAGAAATGCAAAGATATCTAATCATGCGTATAAGAATTCAGAGAAGATTCAAATAATATTCATAGATAAACTGATCATAAATCCACAATTCATTGGATCTCGACAAACACACCGCAAAAGAAGATTACATCGGATAGATCTCCAAGAACATCGAGGAGAACATGGTATTGAGGATCAAAGAGAGAGAAGAAGTCATCTAGCTACTAGCTATGGACCCATAGGTCTGTGGTAAACTACTCACGCTTCATCCGAAGGGCAATAGAGTTGATGTAAATGCCCTCCGTGATCGAACCCCCCTTCGGTGGGGTGCCGAAAAAGGTCCCTAGATGGGATCTCACGGGTACAGAAGGTTACGGCGGCGGAAAAGTATTTTGGTGGACGCTTCTGGTCGTTTGGGAATATTTCTGAATTTATAAGCAAAAGATTAGGGTTGGAGGAGTTTCGTGGGGCCCACAAGCCAAGGGGCACGCCCTGGGGGCTTTTGGAGCCCTCGGGACTCTTCTGACTTCCTCTCCAAGCACTACATGTGTCTTCAGGTCCAAGAAAAATCATCGTAAATTTTTATTCCGTTTGGACTCCGTTTAATATTCCTTTTCTGTAAAACTCAAAAACAAGGAAAAAACCAAAACTGGCACTGAGCTTTGGGTGAATAAGTTATTCCGAAAATAATATAAAATAGCATATTAATGCATACAAAACATCCAAATAGATAATATAATAGCATGGAACAATAAAAAATTATAGATACGTTGGAGACGTATCAAGCATCCCCAAGCTTAATTTCTGCTCGTCCTCGAGTAGGTAAATGATAAAAACAGAATTTTTGATGTGGAATGCTACCTAACATATTTATGCATGTAATTTTATTCATTGTGGCATGAATATTCAGATCCATAAGATTCAAAACAAAAGGTTAATATTGACATAAAAAATACTTCAAGCATACTAATAAAACAATTGTGTCTTCTCAAAATAACATGGCCAAAGAAAGTTATACCTACAAAATCATATAGTCTGGCTATGCTCCATCTTCATCACACAAAGTATGAAATCATGCACAACCCCGATGGCAAGCCAAGAAATTGTTTCATACTTTTTATGTTCTCAAGCCTTTTCAACTTTCACGAAATACATGAGCTTGAGCCATGAATATAACACTATAGGTGGAATAGAATATGGTGGTTGTGTAGAAGACAAAAAGAAGGAGATATTCTCACATCAACTAGGCATATTATCGGGCTATGGAGATGCCCATCAATAGATATCAATGCGAGTGAGTAGGGATTGGCATGCACAAGAGCTATAAGTTTATGAAAGCTCAAAAAGAAGCTAAGTGGTTGTGCATCCAACTCGCTTGCTCACGAAGACCTACGGCAATTTGAGGAAGCTGATATGTCTCCAACGTATCTATAATTTTTGATTGTTCCATGCTATTATATTATATATCTTGGATGTTTTATATGCATTTATATGCTATTTTATATTATTTTTGGGACTAACCTATTAACCTAGAGCCCAGTGCCAGTTTCTGTTTTTTTCCTTATTTTTGAGTTTTACAGAAAAGGAATATCAAATGGAGTCCAATTGAGTTGAAAATTTATGGTGATTTTTATGGACTAGAAGAAGTCCCCGAAGCAAAAGAGTTGGGACAGAAGAGCCACGAGGCCTCCACAAGGATGGAGGGCGCGCCCTACCCCCTGGGCGCGCCATTCGGTCTTGTGGGCTCCTCGTGGACCCCCTGACTTGGTCTCGACGCCAAAAATTCCTATAAATATAGAAAACCCCAGAAATAAACCTAGATCGAGAGTTCCACCGCCGCAAGACTCTGTAGCCACGAAAAACCAATCGAGAGCCCGTTCTGGCACCTTGCCAGAGGGGGAAACCATCACCGGTGGCCATCTTCATCATCCCGACGATCTCCATGACGAGGATGGAGTAGTTCACCCTCGAGGCTGAGGGTATGTACCGGTAGCTATGTGTTTGATCTCTCTCCCTCTCCCTCTCTCTCTGTCTCTCTCTCTCGTGTTCTTGATTTGGCACCATATTGATGTACCGCGAGATTTGCTATTATAGTTGGATCTTATGATGTTTCTCCCCCTCTACCTCTTGTAATGGATTGAGTTTTCCCTTTGAAACCATCTTATCGGATTGAGTCTTTAAGAATTTGAGAAGAGTTGATGTATGTCTTGCATGTGCTTATATGTGGTGACAATGGGATATTCACGCAATCTACTTGATGTATGTTTTGGTGATCAACTTGCGGGTTCTGTGACCTTGTGAACTTATGTATAGGGGTTCGCACATGTTTTTGTCTTGGCTCTCTGGTAGAAACTTTGGTGCACTCTTTGAAGTTCTTTGTGTTGGTTTGAATAGATTAATCTGAGATTGTGTGGTACATATCGCATAATCAAACATGTGGATACTTGTGGTGACATTGGAGTATCTAGGTGACATTAGGGTTTTGGTTGATGTGTGTCTTAAGGTGTTATTTTATTACGAACACTAGGGCTGTTTGTGACACTTATAGGTATAGGTCAATATATCGACCAGACATAATAACTTTGAGGTGGTTTCGTACCTACAATAATCTCTGGGTTTATTCTCCGCTATTAGTGACTTTGGAGTGACTTTTGTCACACGTTGAGGGATTGCCATATGATCTAATTATGTTATCATTGTTGAGAGAACTTGCACTAGTGAAAGTATGAACCCTAGGCCTTGTTTCCAAGCATTGCAATACCGTTTTCACTCACTTTTACTACTTGCTACCTTTATATTTTTAGATTACAAAAACCTATATCTACCATCCATATTGCACTTGTATCACCATCTGTTCGCCTAACTAGTGCACCTATACAACTTACCATTGTATTGGATGTGTTGGGGAGACAAGAGACTCTTTGTTATTTGGTTGCAGGGTCGTTTGAGAGAGACCATCTTCATCCTACGCCTCCCACGGATTGATAAACCTTAGGTCGTCCACTTGAGTGAAATTTGCTACTGTCCTACAAAACTCTGCACTTGGAGGCCCAACAACGTCTACAAGGATAAAGTTGCATAGTAGACATCAAGCTCTTTTCTGGCACCGTTGCCAGGGAGGCTAGGTAAGCGACAACGAAGCTATTTTCTGGCGTTGTTGCCGGCGAGGTGAGTGCTTGAAGGTATATCTGTAGATCTTGCAATTGGATCTTTTAGTTTCTTGTTTTATCACTAGTTTAGTCTATAAAAGAAAACTACAAAAAATGGAATTAAGGTTGCCTCATATGCTTCATCTTTTTAAAGTCTTTCGTGAAAATGATGGAATGGAAAATTGTGCTCATGTGTTAGAGGAAGAAGTCTATAAAATGTTTGGCACTAAATCTTTGAATGATGAGCATGATTGCAATGTTGTTAGTATGAATTCCTTGAATATCCATGATGCTAATGATATGCAAAGCCATAAGCTTGGGGATGCTACGTTTAATGAAGATGATATTTTTTGTCCCCCAAGTTTTGATGAGCAAATTTATTATGATGATAGCATGCCTCCTATTTTTGATGATTATGTTGATGAACATGGTTTTGGAGAGGTCATGACTTTATTTAGTGATGAATCCACTATTTTGGAAGAGGTTCCAATTGATTATGAGAACAAAGTTGCTATATATGATGATTATTGTGATGACATGTATGCTATAAAGAATAACGATAACCATGAAACTTGTCATCATGATTTTAATTTTCAATTGGATTATGCCTCACATGATAGTTATTTTGTTGAGTTTTCTCCCACTACTATAGATGAGAATAAATTTGCTTATGTGGAGAGTAATACATTTTCTATGCTTGTGGATCATGAAAAGGATGCTTTATGTGATAGTTATATTGTTGAATTCTTTCATGATGCTACTGAAAATTATTATGAGAGAGGAACATATGCTTCTACATATTGCAATAATATCAAGTTTCCTCTCTATGTGTTTAAAGTGTTGCTTGCTTTACCTTCCTATGCTAGTTGATTCTTGCTCCCATAAATTGTTTGTTCACAAAATCCCTGTGCATAGGAACTGGGTTAGACTTAAATGTGCTTGTCATATTCTTCATGATGCTCCCATTATGTTTCAATTCTTATCTTTTATGTGAGCATCATTGAAATCATCATGCCTAGCTAAAGAGGCATTAAAGAAAAGTGCTTGTTGGGAGACAACCCAATATTTACCCCTACTGTTTTTGTGTGTTCACATGATTAGTCTACTATATTAATCATGTTTTATACCTTTTGTTTCAATAAAGTACCAAGTAAGATCTTTGGGATAGCTTACGGTGATAATTGATTTGATCTTGCTGAAAAACAGAAACTTTTGCCCCCAGTAAAATAATTTTCTCTTTTTACAGGAGCTTGATATAATAATGATTCATTTTGCACAGGATTGATATACAAATTTCTCAGGTTCTCCTAATTTTTTAGAATTTTTGGAGTTACATAAGTATTCGAGAGTTACAGATTACTACAGACTATTCTGTTTTTGACAGATTCTGTTTTCATTGTGTTGTTTGCTTATTTTGATGAATCTATGAGTTGTATCGGAGGGTATAAACCATGGAGAAGTTGGAATACAGTAGATATAACACCAATATAAATTTAGAATGAGTTCACAACAGTACCCAAGTGGTGATTTGCTTTATTATACTAACAGAGCTTACAAGTTTTCTGTTGAGTTTTCTATTGTGAAGTTTTCAAGTTTTGGGTAAAGTTTTGATGGACTATGGAATAAGGAGTGGTAATAGCCTAATATTGGGGATGCCCAAGGCATCCCAAGGTAATATTCAAGGACAACGAAGAGCCTAAGCTTGGGGATAACCAGATGTCATCCCCTCTTTCATCGTCGTTCATCGGTAACCTTACTTGGAGCTATATTTTTAGTCACCACATGATATGTGTTTTGGTTGGAGCGTCATGTCATTTTATTTTGTTTTTCTTGCTGTTTGAATAAAATACTTCAGATCTGAAATTTTATTTATGAGAAGGAGTCTTCACATAGTTACATAATTATTCGACTACTCATTGATCTTTACTTATATCTTTTGGAGTAGTTTGTCATTTGCTCTAGTGCTTCACTTATATCTTTTTAGAGCACGGCGGTAGTTTTATTTTGAAGAAATTTATGAACTCTCATGCTTCACTTCTATCATCTTGAGAGTCTTTAAACAATATGGTAATTTGCTTAGGTTATAAATTTAGTCCTAATATGATAGACATCCAAGAGGGATATAATAAAAAAAATTCATATAAAGTGCATTGAATACTATGAGAATTTTGATTCCTTATGATTGTTTTGAGATATAATTATGGTTATATTAGAGTCATTCTAGTGAGTAATTGTGGATTGGTAAAAATACTTGTGTTAAAGTTTGTGATTCCCGTAGCATGCACGTATGCTGAACCGTTATGTGATGAAGTCGGAGCATGATTTATTTATCGACTGTCTTCCTTATGAGTGGCGGTCGGGGACAAGCGATGATCTTTTTGTACCAATCTATCACTCTAGGAGCATGTGCATAGTACTTCGTTTCGATAACTAATAGATTTTTGCAATAAGTATGTGAGTTCTTTATGACTAATGTTGAGTCCATGGATTATACACACTCTCACCCTTCCACCATTGCTGGCCTCTCTAGTACCGCGCAACTTTCGCGGTACCTTAAACCCACCATATACCTTCATCAAAACAGCCACCATACCTACCTATTATGGCATTTCCATAGCCATTCCGAGATATATTGCCATGCAACTTTCCACCGTTCTGTTCATTATGACACGTTCCGTCATTGTCATATTGCTTTGCATGATCATGTAGTTGACGTTGTATTTGTGGCAAAGACACCTTTCGTCATTTTTTATACATGCCGCTCTTGATTCATTGCACATCCTAGTACACCGCCGGAGGCATTCATATAGAGTCATATCTTTGTTCTTGTATCGAGTTGTAATTCTTGAGTTGTAAGTAAATAAAAGTGTGATGATCATCATTATTAGAGCATTGTACTAGTGAGGAAAGGATGATGGAGACTATGATTCCCCCACATGTCGGGATGAGACTCTGGAAAAAAGAGACCAAAAAAAGGAGAAGGCCCAAAAAACAACAAAAAATTAGAGAAAAGAGAGAAGGGGCAATGCTACTATCATTTATCCACACTTGTGCTTCAAAAAGTAGCACCATGATCTTCATGATAGAGAGTCTCCTATGTTGTCACTTTCATATACTAGTGGGAATTTTTCAATATAGAACTTGGCTTGTATATTCCAAAGATGGGCTCCCTAAAATTTCCCTTGGTCTTCGTGAGAAAGCGAGTTGGATGCACACCCACTTAGTTTTCTTTTAAGCTTTCATGCACTTGTAGCTCTAGTGCATCCGTTGCATGGCAATCGCTACTCACTCACATTGATATCTATTGAAGGGAATCTCCATAGCCCGTTGACACACCTAGTTGATGTGAGACCATCTCCTTCTTTTTGTCTTCTCCACAACCACCATATTCTGTTCCACCTATAGTGCCATGTCCATGGCTCACGCTCTTGTATTGCGTGAAAGTTGAAAAGGTTTGAGAACATAAAAAGTATTAAACAATTGCTTGGCTTGTCATCGGGGTTGTGCATGATTTGAATATTTTATGTGTTGAAGATGGAGCATAGCTTGACTATATGATTTTGTAGGGATAACTTTCTTTGGCCATGTTATTTTGAGAAGACATGATTGCTTTATTAGTATGCTTCAAGTATTACCATTTTTATGTCAATATTAAACTTTTCTTTTAAATCTTATGGATCTGTACATTCATGCCACAATAAATAAGATTACATTGATAAATATGTTAGGTAGCATTCCACATCAAAAATTCTATTTTTATCATTTACCTACTCGAGGACGAGCATGAATTAAGCTTGGGGATGGTTGATACGTCTCCAACGATTTATAATTTTTGATTGTTCCATGCTATTATATTATCTATCTCGGATGTTTTATATGCATTTATATGATTTTTGGTACTAACCTATTAACCTAGAGCCCAGTGCCAGTTTCTATTTTTTCCTTGTTTTTGAGTTTTACAGAAAAGGAATATCAAACGGAGTCCAATTGAGCTGAAAATTTACGGTGATTTTTTATGGACCAGAAGAAGCCCCCAAAGCAAAAGAGTTGGGCCAGAAGAGCCACGAGGCCTCCACAAGGGTGGAGGGCGCGCCATCCGGTCTTGTTGGTTCCTCGTGGATCTCCCTGACTTGTTCTTGACACCAAAAATTCCTATAAATATAGAAACCCACAGAAAGAAACCTAGATCGGGAGTTCCACCTCCGCATGCCTTTGTAGCCACAAAAAACCAATCGGGAGCCCGTTCCGGCATCCTGCCGGAGGGGGAAACCATCACCGGTGGCCATCTTCATCATCCCGGCGCTCTCCATGACGAGGAGGGAGTAGTTCACCATCGGGGCTGAGGGTATGTACCAGTAGCTATGTGTTTGATCTCTCTCTATCTCTCTCTCTCTCGTGTTCTTGATTTGGCATGATCTTGATGTACCGCGAGCTTTTCTATTATAGTTGGATCTTATGATGTTTCTCCCCCTTTACCTCTTGTAATGGATTGAGTTTTTCCTTTGAAGTTATCTTATCGGATTGAGTCTTTAAGGATTTGAAAACACATGATGTATGTCTTGCATGTGCTTATCTATGGTGACAATGGGATATTCATGTGATCTACTTGATGTATGTTTTGGTGATCAACATGCGGGTTCTATGACCTTGTGAACTTATGCATAGGGGTTGGCACATGTTTTCGTCTTGACTCTCCGGTAGAAACTTTGGGGCACTCTTTGAAGTTCTTTGTGCTGGTTTGAATAGATGAATCTGAGATTGTGTGGTGCATATCGTATAATCAAACCCGCGGATACTTGTGGTGACATTGGAGTATCTAGTTGACATTAGGGTTTTGGTTGATATGTGTCTTATGGTGTTATTTTAGTACAAACTCTAGAGTTGTTTGTGACACGTATAGGAAAAGCCCAATAGATCAATCAGAAAGAATAATATCTTTTATGGTCATGCACCCTTGATGAGTGGTCTATTTTTACTAAATCTTGATAGTAGTGATACACATGTTCATAGTATTGAAGCCAAAATATATAAGTTGAATAATGATAATACAACTTATTTGTGGCACTGCCATTTAGGTCATACTGGTGTAAAGCGCATGAAGAAACTCCATGCTGATGGGCTTTTGGAATCACTTGATGCTTGTGAACCATGCCTCATAGGTAAGATGACTAAGACTCCTTTCTTCGGAAATATGGAGCGAGCAACAGACTTGTTGGAAATAATACATACTGATGTATGCTGTCCGATGAGTGTTGATGCTCGTGGCGGGTATCATTGTTTCCTTAGCTTCACAGATGATTTGAGAAGATATGGGTATATCTACTTGATGAAACATAAGTCTGAAACATTTCAGAAGTTCAAAGAATTTCAGAGTGAAGTGGAAAATCATCGTAATATGAAAATAAAGTTTCTACGATCTGATCATGGAGGAGAATATTTGAGTTACGAGTTTGGTCTTCAATTGAAACAATGCAGAATTGTTTTGCAATTCACGCCGCCTGGAACACCACAGCGTAATGGTGTGTCCGAACATCGTAACCGCACTTTACTAGATATGGTGTGATCTATGATGTCTCTTACTGATTTACCACTATCGTTTTGGGGTTATGCTTTAGAGACGGCTGCATTCACATTAAATAGGGCACCATCGAAATCCATTGAGACGACACCTTATGAACTGTGGTTTGGCAAGAAACCCTAGTTATCGTTTCTTAAAGTTTGGGGCTGCGATGCTTATGTGAAAAAACTTCAACCTGATAAGCTCGAATCCAAATCAGAGAAATGTGTCTTCATAGGATACCCAAAGGAGACTATTGGGTACACCTTCTAGCACAAATCCGAAGGTAAGATATTCGTTGCTAAGAATTGATCCTTTCTAGATAAGGAGTTTCTCTCTAAAGAAGTGAGTGGGAGGAAAGTAGAACTTGATGAGGTAACTGTACCTACTCCCTTATTGGAAAGTAGTTCATCACAGAAATCAGTTCCATTGATTCCTACACCAGTAAGTGAGGAAGCTAATGATGATGATCATGAAATTTCTGATCAAGTTTCTACCGAACCTTGTAGGTCTACCAGAGTAAGATCCGCACCAGAGTGGTACGGTAATCCTATTCTAGAGGTCATGTTACTTGACCATAACGAGCCTACGAACTATGACGAAGCGATGATGAGCCCAGATTCTGCAAAATGGCTTGATGCCTTGAAATCTGAGATGGGATTCATGTATGAGAACAAAGTGTGGACTTTCGTTGACTTGCCCGATGATCGGCAAGCCATAGAGAATAAATGGATCTTCAAGAAGAAGAATGACGCTGACGGTAATGTTACTGTGTACAAAGCTCGACTTGTTGCGAAAGGTTTCCGACAAGTCCAAGGAGTTGACTACGATGAGACCTTCTCACCTGTAGCGATGCTTAAGTCCGTCCGAATCATGTTAGTAATTACCGCATTTTATGATTATGAAATTAGGCAAATGGATGCCAAAACTGCATTCCTTAATGGATATCTTAAAGAAGAGTTGTATATGATGTAACCAGAAGATTTTGTCGATCCAAAAGGTGCTAACAAAGTGTGCAAGCTCCAGCGATCCATTTATGGACTGGTGCAAACCTCTCGGAGTTGGAATATACGCTTTGATAGTGTGATCAAAGCATGTGGTTTTATATAGAAATTTGGAGAAGCCTGTATTTACAAGAAAGTGAGTGGGAGCTCTGTCGCATTTCTCATATTATATGTGGATGACATATTGTTGATCGAAAATGATACTGAATTTTTGAATATCATAAAAGGTTACTTGAATAAGAATTTTTCAATGGAAGACCTCGGTGAAGCTGCTTATATATTAGGCATCAAGATCTATAGAGATAGATCAAGACGCTTAATTGGACTTTCACAAAGCACATACCTTGATAAAGTTTTGAAGAAGTTCAAAATGGAACAGTCAAAGAAGGAGTTCTTGTCTGTGTTGCAAGGTGTGAAGTTGAGTCAGACTCAATGCCCGATCACTTCAGAAGATAGAGAGAAAATGAAAGTCATTCCGTATGCTTCAGCCATAGGTTCTATCATGTATGAAATGATGTGTACCGAACCTGATGTGTGCCTTGCTATCAGTTTAGCAGGGAGATACGAAAGTAATCCAGGGGTGGATCACTGGACAACAGTCAAGAACATCCTAAAATACCTGAAAAAGGACTAAGGATATATTTCTCGTTTATGGAGGTGACAAAGAGCTCGTCGTAAACGGTTACGTTGATGCAAGCTGTGACACTGATCCAGATGACTCTAAGTCACAAACCGGATACGAATTTTTATTGAATGGTGGAGCTGTCAGTTGGTGCAGTTGACGGTGTCCTGGACTAAGGGGTACTCAACACGTCATCTCCCAATCAGTTGAATTGGGCCGAGGACCCCCATGGTCGTATGCTCATGGGCCAGTTCGGACAGCCGATGTATACACGAGGAAGATTCCATAAGACTTGGTGATCAAGACAAGGACTCCTCTCCACCGACATATTCGACTAGGACTCTTGTTATCCTAGGCCTCTGGTACATTATATAAGGCGAGGCCAGGCTAGTCGCTAGATTATTATGACATTACTCACCATACCTATAGGGTTTAGACCACAACATACGTTCTTGAGGTAGATCAACTCTTGTAACCCCTATACTCATCAAAGTCAATCAAGCAGGAAGTAGGGTATTACCTCCATCAAGAGGGTCTGAACCTGGGTAAACATCATGTCCCCTGTCTCGTGTTACCATTGATCCTTAGACGCATAGTTCAGGACCCCCTACCCGAGATCTGCTGGTTTTGACAGTAACAATGGTGCTTTCATTGAGAGTTCCGCTGTGTGATCTTCAAAGGATCAATGGCTCCTGCGCAGATCAACTGCGACGCCGGTATCTTCGTCGCCAGCTCGGCTGGTCACCTTGGCTTGACCGAGGACCGTGCTGCATCTCCGATCGTCATGGTCGTACGAGGGCCTTCATCAAGATCAACTCCGATCTCTATCAAGATCATGGAGGAATCATCCATGAAGCTCGGGGGCTCAACGTCAACATTGCTCTTGGGCGACCATGTTGTTTTTTCGAACAACGAACTTGTATCCGCTGCACCACCTCCTCGAGCATCGCTTTGACGATTACTTTGGTGGAATTGTGCGGAATTGAGTCTACGACAACCATGCAAAATTTCGTCAAGTTCCGATGGAGAAATCTTTGGGCAATCTATGATATACCGGAACCCTGTCAAATCTGGACGGGACTCTGGACGAGTTTAGGGTGTGGTCTCCAGCACCTAGCTCGGAGGTCGTTTGGAAGATCCAACCATTGATCGACTGCGGAATTCCTTTATCTACTACTCCTCAAAATTTCAGCTCGATCCGACCGTCCAAGCTCCGGGAACCTTCCGATTAGTGCATCACTTTTCGGACCTGTTTTCTGCGCGAATATAGATCCGACCAGAATTCATGTTTCTTTATGAACGTGATATTGGACAACCTTTTTAAATGAATTTTCTTCTATGGTATTGTGCGTTGTTTTTAACACGTGCCCATAAAAGTTTAAGCCTTCTTTGAGACACTCTTCACCATCGCACTGGTATCACACCAGTCCGGTAACATTGCTCCATGTCTGTCGACCTGCGCTAGACAGATCGTCGCTTCATCGAGCCGAGCCTAACCTTATCGGATCATCAGCTCGGCAAGCCAAACAAGAGTTCAGCATCGCGAAGGATAGATCATCACCAATACCATCGCCCCATAGATTGCACGGGTCAGGCACACCGACATCGCCGCTCGGTCACTTCATCAATCCGGCATTGACCGCATCACAAGTTATGACCAACGTCGGCATGGCCGCATTGTTGATTTTTCAAGCCGATGTCCATCACGCTTAATTGCTTCAATACCTCGGCTGACATGGCAGCAACAACATCTCCTTACTGACCCGCTCCGTCATCTCGGCTACTGTAACACCCTCGATGCGACTATATCTCCCACGTGTCGAGGCACGACTTAGAGGCATAATCGCATTGAAGGCATATGTCGCAAGTTAGGCAATCTTCACAACATCCCATGTAATAGAAATAATAAAAGGGAGATAACATAGTTGGCTTACACTCGCCACATCAATCAAGTACATTAATAACATTACATCATCCAAACACTCATGGCCCGACTACGGCGCCAAAATAAAAGAGAACCCAACATGCGACACGGTCCCAATCACCCCCAACTGGGCACCACTACTGATCATCGGGAAAGGAAACATAGTAACGTCGAGAGTCTTCGTCGAACTCCCACTTGAGCTCGTACGCGTCTCCTGGAGCGGGATCATCGGGCCCTGCATCTGGTGTAATAGTAATCTGTGAGCCACAGGGACTCAGCAATCCCGCACCCTCGCGATCAAGACTATTTGAGCTTATAGGTAAGGCAAGGTAAAATATGAGTGGAGCTGCAGCAAGCGACTAGCAAGTATGGTGGCTAACTTATTCGTAAAAGAGAGCGAGAAGAGGAGGCAAAGCACGAGCGAGAAACTAGTGAGCAACCTGCGCAAACATTATTCCAACACCGTGTCCACTTCCCAGACTCCGCCGAGAAGAGGCCATCACGGTAACACACTCAGTTGATTCATTTTAATTAAATTAAGGTTCAAGTTATCTACAACCGGACATTAACAAATTCCCATCTGCCCATAACCGCGGGCAAGGCTTTCAAAAGTTCAATCCCTGCAGGGGAGTCCCAACTTAGCCCATGACAAGCTCTCACGGTCAACAAAGGAATAGACCTCCTCCCAAGACGTTCCGATCAGACTCGGTTTCTCGGTAATTCAAGACACTCCGACAGGTTAAAACAAGACCAGCAACACCGCCCGTATGTGCCGACAAATCCCGATAGGAGCTGCATATATCTCTTTCTCTGGGCACACTCAGATGAGCCAGACATTGGGTAGGCCAGCCCAGAGTTGCCCCTGGTAGCCCCGGACATCGCTCGGTGGGACCAACACTCAGAGGAGCACTGGCCCAGGGGGGTAAAATAAGATGACCCTTGAGTCTGCAGAACCCAAGGGAAAGAAAAGACTAGGAATGGCCTCCGATCTTCACCTGCAACTAGCAACGCTATAAGAGGGGCTGAGCAAAGCGGTAACATAGCCAATCAACGGTTTGCTAGGATAATGGTGGGTTAGAGGTTTGACATGGCAATTTGGGAGGCTTGCAAGCAAGTGGTAGGCATCGTAGCAATGGCATAGCAAAAGAGCGAGCAAACTAGCATAGCAAAGATAGTAGTGATTTCGAGGGTATGATCATCTTGCCTGCACAGTTGTCAGAGTTGACTAGATCCTCGAAAGCAAACTCAACGGGCTCCTCGTTAGCGAACTCGTCTCCCGGCTCTACCCAAACAAGACAAACAAGCAACAAGGATACAATCAACCACGTGCAAACTCAAACAACACGATGCGAAGATGATATGCTATGCGGGATGCAAAATGCAAGATATGACAGGAAATGTATGAACCTGGCCTCAACTTGGAAAACCAAGGGTGCCACTGGAAATATGAGATGAAATCGTTTGAAAACGATATAAAGAACGCCGAAATCGGAGTTACGGTTTGGAAATGGCAAGCGATTCAAAAATGACACCGGTCTGCGATTTATAGCAAGTAGGCATCTAAATGCAACAAAATGAACATGCTACAACACCCAAACATGACAACAAAATACATGGCAGGGAAGCATTCAAGATGCTTAACAAAAGTCTAGCACTGAGCTACGGCCAAATCATCCACTAACAGGTTCAAACAAGCATGGCAAAAACGCAAATGGTAAAAACAGATCTCAGACTTCGTGAAATTAACACTTGTCTGGAATTTCAGATCATATAGCCCTCTTCGGAGCAACAAAACAACATGCTACAGGACCTGAACATGACAAAGAAAGACATGGCATGGAGCTACTCAAAAATCTTAACAAAAGTCCCTTAGTGACCTTGAGCCAAAAGGGATCACAAAATATACTAACAAGCACACGAACATAGCAAAACATAATCAATTTCAGACTTAGTGAAAAACTGGGACATGCTGAAACATAACTCACGAAGGCATGTTTACGAGCTCGATGCACTCACCACGGTGCAAGTCATGGCAAGACAAGCATACAACCGTTAAGAAGGCACAAAATCCAAGCTAGACATGGCAAGAACAATGGCATAGCATGCACGGATCAACTACAATAACATCGGCAAAATCGCAAACAAGTTGACGATCTGCCCAGATTCGCAACGAAGCAAAAGTAGAGCTCGATTGACTCAAGCTAGGGTGCTCCATAATTGCAAACAAAGAGATGGATGGATAGAGCACTACAATATTAACAAAACTCCCTTACTGATCATCCTCAAAAGAGGCACGGATCACTAGGAAACAACATGAACATATGGCATCATGAGATAAACAATCCCAGGACTTAGTGAAATACTAAGTCCCTGAAAACAGAATTAGCAAGTGCACCACTTTGCTAGCTTGCACAAGTCACCACACACATCCTAAAAATACATGGGTTGCACCTCTAGAAAGATGACAAAACCCTTAACAAAACATATGAAGAACTCACGGGCATATCATGCACACATTAATCATGGCAAAAATGACAAAAGTGCTAAACGGAGTAACATATCTGACAATTAACTCAAGTAACCCTCTTCTAACAGCATTTCGGGCACCAAGACGAGCTCAAATGAAAATGATGCAATTGAATGAAATGATGTACTCTCTGAGATGAACATTTTGATATGCTATATGCATGAATCGGAGCTACGTATGCAAAGTTACGGAGCCGCGAACATGGCAACTTGGATCAGGAATTCTAAGACTTAGACGAAAAACAACCTCTCCGGAAAAGTCAAACCGGGACGGAGAGGACCCGGGACGAGAAGATCTTGGCGAGGCAAGGTCGTTTGGATCGGGGACCGGTGGATCTGGTCCCGATCCGGATCGGAGCTCCGGCGAGGCGAGGCCTCCTGCGAGCGGCGACTCCGGCGAAGTCCGGGCGGCGGCGCACGACAGGGTGAGGTGCGCCGGCGACGAGGGCCCAGC
>NC_057803.1:519876793-519883805 GCF_018294505.1 Triticum aestivum | reverse complement strand
GGCACCGGGTTGGATGGCGGGGGCGGCGGACGTTGTCCGGCTCCGCCCGGACACGTCCGGAGCGGCGGATCTGGGATTTTTAGGGTTAGGGGGGAGAGGATCCGCGAATTTGGAATGGGGGGTGTATATATAGGCATAGAGGGAGCTAGAAGAGTCCAAATGAGGTGCGGTTTTCGGCCATGCGATCGTGATTGAACGCTCTAGATGATGGAGCAGAGTTTGGTGGGTTTTGGGCCAAATTGGAAGGGTGTTGGGCTGCAACACACACGAGGCCTTTTCGGTCCCTCGGTTAACCGTTGGAATATCAAACGAAGTCCAAATGGTACGAAACTTGACAGGCGGTCTATCGGTAGTAAACCAATGCCGCTTGGCAAGTCTCAGTCCAATCCGGAAATGTTTAATCCCCACACACGAAAGAAAGCTACAAATGACCACCGGAGGAGAACGGAGTGCCGGAATGCAAAACGGACAACGGGGAAAATGCCCGAATGCATGAGACGAACACGTATGCAAATGCAATGCATATGATGACATGATATGAGATGCATGACAACGACAACAACACACGGAGACAAAACCCAAACCCGAGGAAATAAATATAACTTAACGCCGGAAACAGCAAGAGTTGGAGTACAAATAGGGAAAGTTACATCTGGGGTGTTACAACACTCCTCCACTACGAAAGGATCTCGTCCCGAGATCTAGGACTGAAAGAACGCCGGGTACTCAGAACAGAGGTGATCCTCGCGTTCCCAGGTAGCTTCACGGTCGGAATGGTGTGACCACTTGACTTTGAGAAATTTGATTGACTT
This sequence comes from Triticum aestivum, assembly GCF_018294505.1. Taxonomy (NCBI): domain Eukaryota; kingdom Viridiplantae; phylum Streptophyta; class Magnoliopsida; order Poales; family Poaceae; genus Triticum; species Triticum aestivum. The sequence continues at coordinate 519,882,993 of NC_057803.1, read as the reverse complement.
GTTGCGAGTCTTGCGTTCAGTCTCTTCAAGAATAGCAACTGGGTGCTCACGATAAGAGAGATCTTCTTGGAGCTCAATGTCCTCGAAGTTGACGGTGCGGTCAGGAGTCTTGAAGCACTTTCGAAGCTGAGAGACATGGAACACGTCATGAACATTTGCAAAGTTTGAAGGAAGCTCGAGTTGATAGGCGAGGTCGCCTCTCTTGCTGACAATCTTGAAAGGTCCCACATATCTAGGGGCAAGCTTCCCTTTGATACCGAAGCGACGAGTACCTTTCATAGGAGAGACACAAAGGTAAACATGATCTCCGATCTCAAAAGCCAAATCACGGTGCTTACTATCATAGTAGCTCTTCTGACGGGATTGGGCTGCTTTGAGGTTATCACGAATGAATTTGCACATTTCTTCTGCTTCTGTGATTAAGTCATTACCCAAAAGCTGACGTTCACCGGTTTCAGACCAGTTGAGAGGGGTACGACACTTCCTGCCATACATAATTTCAAATGGGGCCTTGCCCGAACTTTCTTGAAAACTGTTGTTGTAGGAGAATTCAGCATAAGGAAGACAATCCTCCCACTTCATGCCGAAGGAGATCACACAAGCCCTGAGGATATCTTCAAGAATCTGGTTGACACGCTCGACTTGACCGCTTGTTTGAGGATGGAAAGCTGTGCTGAAGCGGGTGTTTGTGCCCATGGCCTTCTGAAAAGAATCCCAAAACTTCGAGGTAAAGATGCTGCCACGGTCTGAAGAGATCACTTGAGGAATACCATGCAGAGAGACAATACGAGAGGTATAGAGTTCCGCCAATTGAGCTGCAGTGATCGACTCTTTGATAGGCAGAAAGTGAGCCACTTTGGTGAGTTTGTCGATGACAACGAATATAGCATCATTGCCATGCTTGGACTTTGGAAACCCAGTCACGAAGTCCAGTTCAATGTGGTCAAACTTCCATTCTGGAATGGCAAGAGGTTGGAGGAGACCAGCTGGCCTTTGGTGTTTTGCCTTCACTCTTCTGCAGACATCACATTCATTCACGAATTGAGCGATCTCGCGCTTCATTCAAGTCCACCAATAAGCTTGCTTAAGGTCCTGATACATCTTCGTGCTCCCAGGGTGGATGGAGAGGAGAGAATTGTGAGCCTCGTTCATGATCACTTTACAGAGGTCACCTCTGGGTACAACAATACGATCCTCGAAGAAGAGAGTGTCCTTGTCATCAAGGCGGTAGCACTTGTACTTGGACTGACTCTTGGCAATCCCAATCTTCACCTTTTTCACCATAGCATCAAGTAGCTGGGCTTGGCGAATCTGGTCTTCCAAGGTAGGAGAGACTTGAAGGTTGGTGAGGAAACCTTGAGGAACAACTTGCAGATTAAGTTTGCGGAAAGCTTCACAAAGCTTGGGTTGATAAGGCTTCAGAATCAGACTGTTGCAGTACGCTTTCCTGCTCAAAGCGTCAGCAATCACATTGGCCTTGCCTGGAGTATACTCGATACTCGGATTATACTCTTGAATCATTTCGACCCAACAAGTTTGCCTGAGGTTGAGATTAGGCTGAGTGAAGATGTACTTGAGACTCTTGTGATCAGTGAAAATGTCCACTTTTCTTCCCAATAGAAGATGTCTCCAAGTCAAAAGAGCATGCACAACTGCCGCCAACTCGAGATCATGAGTGGGGTAGTTCTTCTCATTAGTCTTCAACTGGCGAGATGTATAAGCAACAACTTTCTTCTCTTGCATCAATACTGCGCCAAGACCTTGGAGAGAGGCATCACAAAAGACCTCGTACGGCTTGGATTCATCAGGCGGAGTCAGAACTAGAGCAGTGATCAATTTCTCTTTCAAAGTGTTGAAAGCAATGTCACACTCCGGAGACCAAACATACTTGACGTGCTTCTGAAGAAGAATTGAGAGAGGCTTCACGATCTTAGAAAAGTTTTCAACGAATCTTCGGTAATAGCTTGCGAGACCGAGAAAACTGCGGAGTTGCTTCATGTTCTGAGGAGGTTCCCAATTCACAATTGCAGACACCTTCTCAGGATTCAGGGCAATGCCCTTGGCAGAGATGATATGACCAAGATAAAGAACCTCATTGAGCCAAAATTCACACTTGGAGAAGTTGGCGTAGAACTGATGTTCTCTGAGCTTATCAAGAACCAAAAGCAAATGCTTGGCATGATATTCCTTGTTCTTGGAGAAAACCAGAATGTCGTCGAGATAGACCAAAACGAAGTCATTGGTGTAGGCATTGAAGATGAAGTTCATCATGCGAGAGAACGTCGGAGGAGCGTTGGCGAGGCCAAAAGACATGCCAGTGTATTCATATGAACCAAAGCTTGTTCTGAATGCTGTCTTGGGAATATATTCTTCACGAATGCGAATCTGGTGATAGCCCATACGGAGATCAAGCTTGGAGAATACTTGGGCACCTTTGAGTTGTTCGAACAGCTCATTGATATTGGGAAGTGGGTATTTGTTCTTGATGGTCTTCTTGTTCACTGGACGGTAATCAACACAAAGTCGGTCCATTCCATCCTTCTTCTTCACAAAAAGAACACCACAACCCCACGGAGAAGAACTAGGCCGGATGAGACCCATTTTCTCTTGCATATCGAGTTGCTTCTTCAGCTCCTTCAACTCTTCAGGTCCGAGCTTGTAAGGACGTTTGCACAGAGGTTCCGTACCAGGCTCAAGATCAATAACGAATTCAACTGGACGGTGCGGAGGCATTCCTGGGAGCTCTTCTGGAAAGACGTCTTGATATTCGCAAACGACTGGAATTTGCGAAATAGCATCCAATTCACCCTTTTCATTGAGAGAAAACAGACGAATGGTATCATCACGAGCGGCAAAGACAATTACATCCTCAGACGAATGAGTCAATTGAATCTGCCTGGCAGCACAATCAAGATGTGCCTTGTGCTTAGAAAGCCAATCCATTCCGAGAATAAGATCAATATCCGAGTTAACAAGAACCACCGGAGAAGAGAGAAACTTGTAATCGCCCAATGTGATAGAAACATCTAGGGCAATAGCGCTTGCATTCATGAATTTACCCGGAGAAACAACAGATAACTGTCTAGGCAAATCTTGCAAAGGCAACTCATGCTTAGAAACAAATGGCCTCGAGATGAAACAATGCGATGCACCCGTGTCAAAAAGAACTTTAGCTGGAATATCATTAACAGGAAGGTTACCCATGATCACATCTGACGAGTCCTTTGCCTGAGCTGCGTTCAGCAAGTTGACCTTGGCGGACTTGGGGTTATGCTTGACCACAACTGTACTTGCCGATCTCACATGAGGAGGAGGAGGAAGACGCCTCTGGTTGAAACACTTGTTGGCATAGTGACCCTTCTGTTGGCACTTGTTGCACGTGACCTCTGAAAGCGGATGGTGATACGGAGCACTCGATCTTGGAGCTTGAGACGAAGTCTTGTTCTGAAAGCTAGGGTTGGGTGGGTGGGAAGAACCACTGCCACCTTTACTCTTCTGCTGATACGGCTGACGGAACGGAGGAGGAGGAAGCCAAAACTTCTGCTGCTTGGCCACTTGAGTAGAGGAAGAAGGAGTAACATCTCTGACTCGCTTCTTGGAAGCATCACACCTCAACTGAGCAGCCTCTTGCTTCAATGCCATGTTGTAGAACTCATCGTATCTCAAGGGCTCAAAGAGGACAAGAGTGAGCTGAATATCTTCCCCGAGACCACCCCTGAACTGATATATCATGCTCTTCTCATCAGGGATGTCCTGCTTAGCAAAGCGGGCGAGCTTCTGGAACAACTTGTTGTAGTCATAGACAGAGAAAGAGCCTTGCTTCAGATTGCGGAATTCCTCACGCTTGCTTTCAACCACGCTCTGGGGAATATGATGAGCTCGGAAATCTCGACGGAAATCATCCCAAGTGATAACACGTCCACCTCTGGAATCCTTGTACTGCTAGAACCATTCTGCAGCTTGATCTTTGAGTTGAAAGGAAGCAAACTTGACAAAGTCCTCAGGCCTGACGTTACTGCACTCGAAATGCTTACACAGATCCACAAGCCAATCGTCAGCATCAGTTGCTTCAACACAATTGCTGAAAGTCTTTGGCCCGTTAGCAAGGAACTGGTTGAGTGTAGCAAAGTGACTCTGATTGCTGCCTTGATTCCCTTGACTGCCTTGATTGCGCTCTTGGAGAATTTGCATGATCAACTGTGTATTTGCATTGGTTGCGGCCATCACAGCTTGCCATGCCTCTGGAGGAGGTGGAGGTGGTGGCGGATCAGGATTCGGAGTCGTGCGTGTTGCAGGAGCCATCCTGAAGAGGTTGACCACCATTAGCACATTGACAGACAAATATTGAAGCTGAATCCAACGGAATGAAAATTGCAACATATAGTCTTCACATCCGAACAAAATGACCGAATGCATTCCTCTTGAAATGGTCACATATCCATAAATTGAGAAGCCACTTAGAATTAAGGTAGAGAAATAAATCAACAAGGTACAGATCAAGAACGAATAATCGGTAAGAAATCCCAATCTCAAACCAATATCCGTGGAAGAAAAACTAGAGCTACTAGAATTGCCACCTATGAAACTCCCGAACCTTTCCGGTTATGCAATCAGGTGTTGGGGATACAGGGGAAGCATAATATCTCACCCAAACTAACAAATCCTACATCCAGCTGTATCCATCCTTCAACACATAACCAAGAAACCTTCGGAAACCATCTACCTCAACCTTCGAAAAGCATCCGTTATACAAGTTATGGCGATACTCCCGAACTCCCGCCCCAGTACTGGGTGGCGTCAAGGTTATCTCACGAACGAGCTGCATAAAAGAGATTTTCTATGTCGGCGTACTAAACTCAGGTATTCGAGAATTGCAACAATAAAATTATGATGACAATACCTCAGAGCTCAACTCCCCGGGACACTTCCACTAAACCCCTGACAGGAGGCACCAAGACAATGTTCTCATCATAAAACCATCAGAACGATTCCAAGATACCCGCGTGATCCTATTTTTTTTTCTTTTTAGTGAAATTTGAGAAGAGAAGAGTCAAAACTCTACGTCAGGATGCCTTACCAGAGCGATGAGGAGACTGGGAAGTAAAAAGAATTCCTAAACTCTCCGATATATAATTCCTAAAAGACTCAAAACATTTTGCTAGACACAACTCGGCCACTAAAAACTATCAAGCAATGGGGCTCCTAAGGTCGGGGAAGGCTCTGATACCAACTTGTAACACCCTCGATGCGACTATATCTCCCACGTGTCGAGGCACGACTTAGAGGCATAATCGCATTGAAGGCATATGTCGCAAGTTAGGCAATCTTCACAACATCCCATGTAATATAAATAATAAAAGGGAGATAACATAGTTGGCTTACACTCGCCACGTCAATCAAGTACATTAATAACATTACATCATCCAAACACTCATGGCCCGACTACGGCGCCAAAATAAAAGAGAACCCAACATGCGACACGGTCCCAATCACCCCCAACTGGGCACCACTACTGATCATCAGGAAAGGAAACATAGTAACGTTGAGAGTCTTCATCGAACTCCCACTTGAGCTCGTACGCGTCTCCTGGAGCGGGATCATCGGGCCCTGCATCTGGTGTAATAGTAATCTGTGAGCCACAGGGACTCAACAATCTCGCACCCTTGCGATCAAGACTATTTGAGCTTATAGGTAAGGCAAGGTAAAATATGAGTGGAGCTGCAGCAAGCGACTAGCAAGTATGGTGGCTAACTTATTCATAAAAGAGAGCAAGAAGAGGAGGCAAAGCACGAGCGAGAAACTAGTGAGCAACCTGCGCAAACATTATTCCAACACCGTGTCCACTTCCCAGACTCCGCCGAGAAGAGGCCATCACGGTAACACACTCAGTTGATTCATTTTAATTAAATTAAGGTTCAAGTTATTTACAACCGGACATTAACAAATTCCCATCTGCCCATAACTGCGGGCACGGCTTTCAAAAGTTCAATCCCTGCAGGGGAGTCCCAACTTAGCCCATGACAAGCTCTCACGGTCAACAAAGGAATAGACCTCCTCCCAAGACGTTCCAATCAGACTCGGTTTCTCGGTAATTCAAGACACTCCGACAGGTTAAAACAATACCAGCAACACCGCCCGAATGTGCCGACAAATCCCGATAGGAGCTGCACATATCTCTTTCTCTGGGCACACTCAGATGA
>NC_057803.1:519874225-519876567 GCF_018294505.1 Triticum aestivum | reverse complement strand
AAGAAAAGGCTAGGTGGAAAATGGTAAGACCAATGTTAGGCATTGCTGGAAAAGCTTTAATCAAGGCGAACTATCAAGGGGTTCCCATTATAACCCAACGGCGTAAGGAACGCAAAATCCGGGAACATAACACCGATATGACGGAAACTAGGGCGGCAAGAGTGGAACAAAACACTAGGCGAGAGGCCGAGCCTTCCACCCTTTACCAAGTATATAGATGCATTAAGATAACATGGCAATATAATGATATCCCAACAAGTAAATAAAAGATGTTCCAACAAGGAATGGCCTCCGATCTTCACCTGCAACTAGCAACGCTATAAGAGGGGCTGAGCAAAGCGGTAACATAGCCAATCAACGGTTTGCTAGGACAATGGTGGGTTAGAGGTTTGACATGGCAATTTGGGAGGCTTGCAAGCAAGTGGTAGGCATCTAGCAATGGCATAGCAAAAGAGCGAGCAAACTAGCATAGCAAAGAGAGTAGTGATTTCGAGGGTATGATCATCTTGCCTGCACAGTTGTCAGAGTTGACTAGATCCTCGAAAGCAAACTCAACGGGCTCCTCGTTAGCGAACTCGTCTCCCGGCTCTACCCAAACAAGACAAACAAGCAACAAGGATACAATCAACCACGTGCAAACTCAAACAACACGATGCAAAGATGATATGCTATGCAGGATGCAATGCGGGATGCAAAATGCAAGATATGACAGAAAATGCATGAACCTGGCCTCAACTTGGAAAACCAAGTGTGCCACTGGAAATATGAGATGAAATCGTTTGAAAACAATATAAAGAACACCGAAATCGGAGTTACGGTTTGGAAATGGCAAGCGATTCAAAAATGACACCGGTTTGCGATTTATAGCAAGTAGGCATCTAAATGCAACAAAATGAACATGCTACAGCACCCAAACATGACAACAAAATACATGGCAGGGAAGCATTCAAGATGCTTAACAAAAGTCTAGCACTGAGCTACGGCCAAATCATCCACTAACAGGCTCAAACAAGGATGGCAAAAACGCAAATGGTAAAAACAGATCTCAGACTTCGTGAAATTAACACTTGTCTGGAATTTCAGATCATATAGCCCTCTTCGTTGCGACAAAACAACATGCTACAGAACCTGAACATGACAAAGAAAGACATGGCATGGAGCTACTCAACAATCTTAACAAAAGTCCCTTAGTGACCTTGAGCCAAAAGGGATCACAAAATATACTAACAAGCACACGAACATAGCAAAAACATAATCAGTTTCAGACTTAGTGAAAAACTGGGACATGCTGAAACATAACTCACGAAGGCATGTTTACGAGCTCGATGCACTCACCACGGTGCAAGTCATGGCAAGACAAGCATACAACCCTTAAGAAGGCACAAAATCCAAGCTAGACATGGCAAGAACAATGGCATAGCATGCACGGATCAACTACAATAACATCGGCAAAATCGCAAACAAGTTGACGATCTGCCCAGATTCGCAACGAAGCAAAAGTAGAGCTCGATTGACTCAAGCTAGGTGCTCCATAATTGCAAGCAAAGACATGGATGGATAGATCACCACAATATTAACAAAACTCCCTTACTGATCATCCTCAAAAGAGGCACGGATCACTAGGAAACAACATGAACATATGGCATCATGAGATAAACAATCCCAGGACTTAGTGAAATACTAAGTCCCTGAAAACAGAATTAGCAAGTGCACCACTTTGCTAGCTTGCACAAGTCACCACACACATCCTAAAAATACATGGGTTGCACCTCTGGAAAGATGACAAAACCCTTAACAAAACATATGAAGAACTCACGGGCATATCATGCACACATTAATCATGGCAAAAATGACAAAAGTGCTAAACGGAGTAACAGATCTGACAATTAACTCAAGTAACCCTCTTCTAATAGCATTTCGAGCACCAAGACGAGCTCAAATGAAAATGATGCAATGGAATGAAATGATGTACTCTCTGAGGTGAACATTTTGATATGCTATATGCATGAATCGGAGCTACGTATGCAAAGTTACGGAGCCGCGAACATGGCAACTTGGATGAGGAATTCTGGGACTTAGACGAAAAACAACCTCTCCGGAAAAGTCAAACCGGGACGGAGAGGACCCGGGACGAGAAGATCAGGGCGAGGCGAGGTCGTTTGGATCGGGGACCGGTGGATCTGGTCCCGATCCGGATCGGAGCTCCGGCGAGGCGAGGCCTCCGGCGAGCGGCGACTCCAGCGAAGTCCGGGCGGCGGCGCGCGGCAGGGTGAGGTGCGCCGGTGACGAGGGCCTGGCGGAGGAGTGCGGCGACCGGGGCGAAGGCGGCCGAAGGCAGGAGG